>NC_044558.1:35936179-36238840 GCF_007565055.1 Rhinopithecus roxellana
TATTAAATACATTTAATTCATGATTAATAACCTTCCAAAACAGAAAACACCAGGCTCAGAATGTTCGCTGATGAATTCTACTACACATAGCGATGTTGTGGGAAAATAAGAGGTGAAATTTTAAAAGACACCAATATAATTTTTTAAATGAATATTGTCATTTATGTAATGTGGACTTAGAGAAAATTGAGAACACATTACAAAGAAATGAAGGTGTAGGCACCAATAATAAATGGAAATTAAAGGCCGGGTATGGTGGCTCAAGCCTGTAATCCCAGCACTTTGAGAGGCCAAGGTGGGCGGATCACGAGGTCAGGAGATCGAGACCGTCTTGGCTGTACTAAAAATACAAAAAAATTACAAAAAATTTTTTGTATTAAATTTTTTTGTACTAAAAATACAAAAAAGTTAGCTGGGCGTGGTAGCTGGCGCCTGTAGCCCCAGCTACTAGAGAGACTGAGGCAGGAGAATGGCATGACCCCAGGAGGCAGAGCTTGCAGTGAGCCGAGATTGCGCCACTGCACTCCAGCCTGGGCGACAGAGTGACACTCGTCTCAAATAATAATAATAATAATAATACAATAAAAATAAATAAATAAATAGAAATTAAGAGAAGTGCATAAAATACATTTCAATATTTACTGAATACGTAAAAGTGGGAATGGGAAAATGGTGATAGTGGCAATATGACAGAGACAAAGGCAGAGAGCTTTCTAAAATGGAAGACCATCATGAGTATTAGGATTTATAAAAGTATATGAAATACATGAAATACCAAGCAGGATATATTTTTAAAAACCTATAGGAAATCATCTGGTATAACATTATAGAGAACAATATGACCTTAAAAACAACCAGATAGAAAAGAAAGATTATCTGTTTAACAATCAGATTGACAGGAGATTTCTCATCAACAACTCTAAACTCCAGAAGCCAAGAGAATAATTGGTGTAATGAAGTAAGTGAAAAATATTCCTGTAAAAAAAAAAAAAAAAAAAAAAAAAAAAAAAAAAAAAAACCTTTATTCTAGAATTGTATAGTCAGTGAAGCAAATTTTTTAGAGAAAGGTGAAACAAAGTCATTTCGTTCCAACAAAGGCAATCAGAATTTATGCTAAATAGACACTGACTGAACAAACCTAAATATTTAATCAGGGCATGTCAAGGAATAGGTGTATTTTCACTAATCTGTCTGAGAAATACTTACATCTGCATTTTAACTTCTTGGTCAGTTGTCTTCAGTGATGCCTTTGTTTATAATCAATTTGAATGCTCAGGTATATATGTATTTACATCTAACATGCTTGAATAGATGCTTATGCACTAATCTACATGTGTCTTCCTTTCAGTAAATGATATAATTTACATTTATCATTTATATCACTATTTTATCACATCCAAACTGACTTTGTTTTCTGGCAACTCGTGGTTAGGAACCCGTTGTGCTGGAGGGCCTGAGATGTTCCCAGTCTGCTGACCATAACACTCCAAAGGATGGTGCCAGACAAAGCATTTCACCTGGTGGTAGCAGCAGGATCTGTGCTCATTTTGCTCATGTCAGCAGTAGTGGCAGCATGGTAAGGTGCATACTTGTCAACTGGGTCAGGGCACTGGTGGGTGTGGGACTGCTGGTCTCCATGCAGGCTTTGGAAGTGGTAGCAGTGGTGGTGCAGGAGTGGAAATTGGGGACAGGGCCACTGGCTTCTGTGTGCCTGTTTGCATCCACAGTGGTGGTGTTGTGGGCATGCAGCACTGGTGGGGGTGAGAAGCTGGTTACCTCCACGCATATTTTTACATCAGTGGCAGTGGTGTCATGGGGCAGAGGGCAGGGCTGTTAAGAACTCTTAACACTTGTCTAAATAGGGAGTCTGTCATTTCTCATTATTGTACTAAAACATTGTAGTCTTTCAAATTGTAGCTAAAATGGAGTATTATGAACTCAAAACAGGAGCTTAAAAATGTTTCTGACTACTTCAATGCCACCTGACATAAAGAGGAAGTCAGAGTGGAAAGAGACAACGGTTTTAGCCAAATGTAATTAAAATATGGGGTTTTTTTTTGGCAAGTTTTACAAAAGTACTTGATCATGCAAATATATGTCAGGGATGCTCTCAGTCTCTTGGAAGGAAACTGTGCAAATAAGAAGCACAGAATTTTAAACCTAAGTTTGTAAATCTGTCTTTAGTCAACATTGTGTGATTTTCCTGGTTATATTACAGTTTTATTGATTTTCCCATAGAATCTTTGCAGGTTCATAAGACATACAATATCTCTCTACATTCTTACTTTATAAGATTATTATAGAAAGAATCTCTCTCTCTCTCTCTCTCTCTCTCTCTCTCTCTCTCCCCCGCCCAAGGAATTTCCCTCTACAGTTAGAAACTGATTTCTCAAAGACTGCAGAATCTACTTCTGTAGCTTAGATAAAATGTGATAAACAAAGGAAAAAAAATTAGCTCATGATAAAGGAAGGATAAATAACACTGTCCAAACTCAAATTAAAATAAACTTCATCATTAAATAATTATATAACTGATATTGTTGTAGCTCTTTTGGAAACAATTGTCTGTAAAAGCTATTGATGATCCACTTGGTCTCATTTATTCATATCTATCTGTCTACACATATCTACCTATTTATACATCTATCTATCTTCATTTACATTTATCTAGCTATCTTTTTCTTTCTCTTTCTCAATAACATCTAGTGAGGTTATTTTACCCACAAAGGTAAGTTAGGGATTTTTTGAAGATGATGAATTATGGAAGGCTTGAACTCAATAAATATATGCAGTTTACTGCAAAAGATTCTACAAAAAACGAAGAATGCAGAGTGCTGACTTTATCCTTCAGTACGCACCACCACACCCGGCTAATTTTTGTATTTTTTAGTAGAGACGGGGTTTCGTCATGTTGGCCAGCCTGTCCCCAACTCCTGACCTCATGATCTGCCCACCTTGGCCTCCCAAAGTGCTGGAATTACAGGCATAAGCCACCGCACCTGGCCAGCATGTATATTTTTTAAAGTAGCATTAGTTTTACTGACTTATTTGAGAAAAAGTACCTCAAAGTGTTTCTTCATTACTAATATATTTTAGTTGCTACATCAATACTTTATTGAGAGAAGAAATAACATTATCTCTATGAAATATTGTTTAACAGTGCCCCCATAAATTCAATATGCCATGTATTTTAAAAACTTAATTATATATTTATAAGTGTGTGTATATATACATAAACAACACTATGATTGAATCAATACATACATGCATGTATGTATACATATACATTCTGTGAAGAACACACATGAACACAAACACAGGTTGTGTTCCTAACAATCTCTTTCTTGAGAAACATAGTTATGATCCTATAAGTGAAACTTGAAATCAATGAAGAAACTTCCTTAAATATTATTCATGTGTTCTATAGTCCAAGCATATTGGTATTAATGAGAGTTAGATTTACCTATAGACCTAACTTGCATAACATTTGTAAGGTACTTTAAAAAGTGCTTTACATAGAGATATTTGAAAAGGTTATGGTGTGTTTAATATACTCTACTTTGGAAATCAAGACCAGATTACCAATTCAAAATAAAATTTGAGTAATAGCTCCCTGCATAGTTACTCTCAACATCTCAATAAATATCCACATAGACTTTACACAAGGGATTACCTAATACCAAATACTATTAACCAAATAAAAGCAACTATGTAGAAGGATTTTTATTCATTATTGGGTATAATATCATGATCAAGCTAAATGTTTGGCCAAGCATTTCACAAAATTATACCCAGAATATTTATTAAGAAATACATGTCTCTCAAGTATGTACAGAAAATTATTTCAGAAATAGTTTAATATCAATCATTCGAGCCACAGAACAAGAATTAGTAAATACCATAACTTTGTGCAGGTATCTTTCTTTTCTTCTTTTTAAAATTAATTTCTTCATTTTAATTGACAAGTAAAAATTATATATGTTTGTCTTGTACAAAACATTGTGTTTAAATACGTGTACATTGTGGAAGTGCTAAATTGAGCCAAATAACATAGGTATTACTTCACATACTTATCTTTTTCTTTGTTGTGAGAACACAAAATCTACTATCTTAGCAATTTTCAAGAACACGATACATTAACTATAGTCACCAGGTTATGCAATAGATCTCTTGAACTTATCCTCCTACCTAATTTAAATTTTGTGCCTGAGCACAGTGGCTCACGCCTTTAATCCCAGCATTTTGGGAGGCCGAGGTGGGTGGATCACCGAAAGTCAGGAGTTCGAGACCAGCCTGGCCAACATGACAAAACCACATCTCTACTAAAAAGTACAAAAATTAGCCAGGCATGGTGGCACGCACCTGTAATCCCAGCTACTTGGGAGGCTGAGGCAGGAGAATTGCTTCAACCCAGGAAGAGGAGGTTGCAGTGAGCCGAGATCGCACCACTGCACTCCAGCCTGGGCGACAGAGCTAGACTCCATCTCAAATACAAAATTAAAAAAAAAATTGTAACTTTTGACCGACACCTCCTAACTCTCTCTTCAACCACTGCCTCTGCCCTTGGTAATCATCCTTCTAACCTCTACTTCTGTGACGTCAGTTTTTTCACATTCCACATGTGAATGAGATCATGTGGTTTGTCTCTGAAATAAGCCATGTCTGGCCTACTAAACCTAACATAATGTCCTCCAGGATGATCCATGTTTTTGTAAATTACAAGGCTGAGTAGTATTCCTTTGTGTATATATTACATTTTCCTTTTCCATTTATCCATTAATGGACATTTAGATTGATTTCATGTCTTGGCTATTGTGAATAATGCTGCAATCAACATGAGAGTACAAATATTTTTTGACCTAGTGATTTTATTTCCTTTGTATATATACCCTGAACTGGAATGGCTGAATTACATGCTAGTTCTATTTTTAATTTTTTGAGGAACCTCCATACTGTTTTTCATAGTGACTGGATTAATTTACAATCTCACAGAGTATGCAAGGATTCCCTCTTCCGCACGTCTTCAGAAGCATTTCTTACCTTTTGCCTTTATGATAATAGCTATTCTGAAAGGCATGAGGCAATATCTCATGGTGGTTTTAATTTGCATTTCCCTGATGATTAATTTTATCATATACCTCTTGGCTATTTGTATGTCTTCCTATGAAAAATGTCTATTCAGGTCCTTTGCCCATTTTTTAAATTGGATTTCTTTTTTTTTTTTTTTTTAACTATTGAGTTATTTGAGTTCCTTGTATATTCTGGGTGTTACTCCCTTGTCAGATGAGTAGTTTCCAAATATTTACTCTGATTCTGTGGGTTATTTCTTCATTTTGCGTATTGCTTTCTTGGCTGTGCAGAGCTTTTAGTTTGATTCAATCCTGTTTGTATATTTTTGTTTCATTTCCAGTGCTTTTGGATTCATATCCAAAAAGTCATTACCCAAAACAATGTCATGGAGATTTCCTTCCATTTTCTACATTAATTTTATAGTTTCAGGTCTTACATGTAAGTTTTTAATCAATTGTAGTTGACTTTTGTATATGGTGTGAGATTGTGTCTGATTTTATTCTGCATGTGGATATCCAGTTATACCAACATTGTTTATCAAAAGCACCTTCCTTTCCTCATTGTGTATTCTTGACATCTTTGTCAAAAATCCATGGACTGTAAATGCATGAATTTATTTCTGGGCTCTCAGTTCTATTCTCCTGGCCTATGTATCTATTTTTATGCCAGCAAGATGCTGGTTTAACTGCTATAATGTCGGTAATATTTTACAATTGGGTAGTGTGATGTCTTCAGCTATGTTCTTTTTGCTCCAGGTTGCTTGATTATTCAGGGTCTTTTTGCGGGTCTTTTGTGATTTGGTATCAATTTTAGGATTTTTTTTTCTATTTATGTGAAGAATATCATTGAAGTTTTGATAGGGATTATATGGAATCTATAGATCTCTTTGGGTAGGATGGACATTTTAATAATATAAATTCTTCCAATATATTAACACAGAATATCTTCCCATTTATTTCATCATTTTTTAAATAGTTTTCAGTGTATAGGGATTTTACCTCCTTAGTTAAATTTATTCCCATTTTATTTCTTTTTAACTATTGTAAATGACACTGTTTCCCTGATTTATATTTCAAATAGTTCATAATTAGGACACAGAAAAGCAACTGAGTTTTATATGCCCATTTTATATCTTGTGTGGTATCATAAGTGAAAGTGCAAGAATATGGAATTATTTCATTTCAAACATCTTTCTACATATAGGAAAGGGCAATAATTCTCAGAAAATAAATAGGCATGACCCACCTATGTGGTTGAAAGTAACCTAGAATGTAGTTGAATAGGCAGTAAGCAGAGATGGAAAATCTCTTATTATAAAGTTTCTGAAACATGTAATTCTTGGTATATCCTTATATACTTTATTAGGTTACAATTCCTGAGTTCCAGAAAATTATAATTGAACAAAACCCAGAAACAAGGGCAAAAGTTTTATATTGGTAACACTGAGAATGAACAAATATGAAGAAAGAAAAGAAGGAAGAAAGGAAGGAAGGAAGGAAGGAAGAAGGAAGGAAGGAAGGAAGAAGGAAGGACGGAAGGATGAAGGAAGGACGATAAATAAGAGAAAGAAAAAAGAAGAAATAGGAATAAACAAAGAAGAGAAAGTGAAAGAAGAAAGAGAAGAAAGACGATAAAGAAAAACAAGAAAGAACGCCGCGAAAGGCGACCCGCGCACCGCACGCCGAAGAAAGCCCGCCCTCACTACAGCCCCCCAAAGAAAAAGAAATAAGCCGAAGCCCGAAAAAGAGCCAAGAAAAAGAAAGAAAACGAAAGCCAAAGCAAGACAAGAAGAAAGAACCTGCTTTTGAGAAAACATTGTGAGGTGGGCAGGGGCTGGGGTAAAAGAGGAAGAAACTAGCAACCAGAAAAAAAAAAAAATGTAAGAAATGCAGAGCTCTAAAAATAATCTACTGCTGAATACGAAAGAAAAGGGAATGTTATTTTTATTATCACAGAAATAAGAAATGGCAATGGCCTCTCTGAAATAGGAGCAAATGCTCATCAAGACAAAAGAAATTGAAACAGAAATTCTCTACAATGAGTTGAAGAGTCAAAAAGATAAAAGGATACCTTTAAAATGATCTGACACAGGAATTTGACCTGATTATGAGAGAGTGCAAGAATATAAACAAATGCAATGAGAAAATTAAATCCCCCATGGAAAAAATAAAGGGTAAAATTTACATTATGGGAAATTAAGTCACTCACCTAAAGGTCAAACTTGAAAGTCCTTTAGGACTGCAAAGAAAGAGGAAAAAAAAGATAAAATGAATCATCATGTTAAATATGCAAAAGAAAGATGGGCAGAAAATATGCCAAGGAGAAAGGAAAACAAATAAAATATATATATATAAGGTAACATGGAATCAACATTCTTAAAATTAAGCAGGGTGATTATATTATAATTGGAGTTCCATCCCATTCAGAGCAAAATAATATATATATATATATATATAATATAATCTGTATATATATATATGTATATATATACATTTACAAATATTTTGGAACATTTTTGAATAATAAGCATTACTTGGGATGCTTAGGCATGAGAATTGATTGAAACCTGGAAGCAGAGGTTGCAGTGAATCAAGATCATGTCACTGCACTCCAGCCTGGGCAACAGAGCAAGACTTTGTCAACAACAACAGCAACAACAACAACAAAAATAGCAGACATAATAAAACCAATTTTTAAGCAAGTGTTAAGTGTTAAATATAGGAATAAATATTGGGTTGGCTTCAGGCTACTTGTTTTCAGAAGGCAAAGGACAAATAACACAGGAAAAAAAGATTCATATTCTCAGACAAAATTTTTATATAGGCCAAGTATATATCAACTATACACCAATAGTTGAAAAAAATACTTAAAATCCTTTATCTGATCATAAAGCCAAATTATGAAACCAAAATAACATTACAGAAAATTCTGAGTAAGAATGACAGTGAAAGGCAGGATTATGGAATACCACTCTCTTAATATGCAATAAAACAGACAAAAAACTAAACAAGTTAATTCACAGACAGGAAAAATTCAGGAGAAAATAAACAAAGAAAAAGAAACAAGAATAACATCCAAACTTCAAGTGGCAATGATCAAATTAAGAAAGAAGGTGCTCTGCTGTGAAGAGAGAAGTTATATTAGAAAGTTCTGAGAATACTTTCTAATGTCTTCGAATTTAGAAAGAAGAGGATTAAAGGAGTAAGGAGCTCAAGAAAAAGGCAAGGGGCCAGGCTCAGTGGTTCACTCCTGTAATCTCAGCACTTTGGGAGGCTGAGGCGGGCAGATCACGAGGTCAGGAGTTTGAGATCTAGATTGACCAACGTGGTGAAACCTTGTCTCTACTAAAAACACAAAACTTAGCCAGGCGTGGTGGCACATGCCTGTAATCCCAGCTGCTCAGGAGGCTGAGGGAGGAGAATTGCTTGAACCCGGGAGGCAGAGGTTGCAGTGAGCCAAGATCACACCACTGCACTCCAGCCTGGGTGACAGAGCAAGACTGTCAAAAAAAGAAAAGAACGAAAGAAAAAGAAGAAAGAAAGGAAAGAGAAAGAAAGAAAGAAGGAAAGAAGGAAAGAAAGAAAGAAAGAAAGAAAGAAAGAAAGAAAGAAAGAAAGAAAGAAAGAAAGAAAGAAAGAAAGAAAGAAAGAAAGAAAGAAAGAAAGAAGGAAAGAAGGAAAGAAGGAAAGAAGGAAAGAAGGAAAGAAAGAAAGAAAGAAGAAAGAGAAAGAAAGAAAGAAACCCCCTGCCACTGCCCTGATGAAGCACCTTTGCCAGACCTTCCATTTGTGTTGTTATCAGTGGACCAGGAATACCCTGGCCCCTCCAGTGCAGCAGGTGCTTGATCTCAAGGGGCCAGAGAACAAAGCCATGGGCCTGGTCCCAACCTCCCAGGGTGAGAGTCCACAGTCCAGCAGTACTGAGCTGATCCTTGGCCCCCTGAAATCATTCAGAAATGAAGCCAGTCAACTAAACCCAACTTAACATCAGAGCCAAACCGTCAAGGGCATCACAGAGTACAAAAGCAAGAAGCCTCATGGAAAGGACAGCAACTTCAAAGACTAAAAGTACCTCAGCCCACACAGAAGAAAGGAGCCAGTGCAAGAACTCTGGCCACTCTGAAAGTCACAATGTCTTTTTACCTCCAAGTGACTGCACTAGCTCCCCAGCAGTAATTCTTCATGACTGAAATGGATGAAGTGACAGACACAGAATTCAGAGACTGGATGGCAAGGAAAATCATCAATATTCACAGGAAAGTTCAAACCCAATCTAAGAAATCGAAGGAATCTAGTAATACAATTCAAGAGGTGAAAGATGGAATTGGCCATTTTAGGAAAGAATCAAGCTGATCTAAAAATAGAGCTGAAAACTCACTACAAGAATTTCATAATTCAATTGTAAGTTTTAACAGCATAATCGACTAAGCAGAGGAAAAAATTTTAGAGCCCAAAGACTGGCTCTTTGAATCAACTCAGTCAGACAAAATAAAGTAAAAAGAATTTTAAGAATTGAACAAAACCTATGCAAAATATGGGACTGTTGATATAGGCAAAACCTACAACAGACACATTGGTATTCCTGAAACAGAGGGCGAGAACAAGCAACTTGAAAAACATATTTGAAAGCATTGTCCATGAGAATTTCCCCAACTGTGGTAGAGATATGGACATTCAAATTTAGGAAATTTAGAGAACCCATTTGGGATACTATAAAAGAAGAGTATCCCAAAGACACAGAGTCATCAGATTCCCCATGGTTGATGTGAAAGAAAATATATTAAAGGAAGCTGGAGAGAAGAGACAGGTCACCTACAAAGGGAACACAATCAGTCTAACAGTAGACTTTTTGGCAGAAATCCTACAAACCAGAAGAGAATGAGGGCCTATATTTAGCATTCTTAAAGAAAATAATTTCCAACCAAGATTTTCAAATCCAGCCAAATTAAACTTCATAAGTGAAGGAAAAATAAAGTCCTTTTTAGACAAGTATATGCTAAAAGACTTTGTTACCACCAGATCTGCCATATAAGACGTCCTGAAGGGAGTGCTAAATTTGGAAATGAGAGATTGTCACTGGCCACTACAAAAACACATTTAAGTACATAGACTAGTGACACCATAAAACAACTACACAATCAAGTCTACATATCGACCAACTAACAACATGAGGACAAAATCAAATTTTCACATATCAATATTAACCTTGAACGTAAATGGGCTAAATGTCCCATTTAAAACCCACAGAAGGGCAAGTTGGGTAAAGAAGCAAGACCTGACTGTTTGCTCTCTTCAAGAGACTCATCTCAAATGCAATGATACCAGTACGTTCAAAGTAAAGAGATGGAGAAATATCTATCACGCAAATGGAAAGCAAAAAAGAGCAGGGTGGCTATTCTTATTTCAGACAAAAGAGACTTTAAACCAATAGTCATCAAAAGAACAAAGAATGGCATTACATAATGATAAACAAGTTGATTCAGCAAGAGGACTTAACTATCTTAAATGTATATGCATCCAACAATGGAGCATTCAGATTCATAAAACAAGTTCTTAAAGACCTATGAAGAGACATATATCCAAATGATAATAATGGGAGACTTCAATGTCTGATTGACATATTAGACAGATAATGAAGGCAAAAAACTAACAAAGATAATTCAGACCTAAACCTGACAGTTGACCTAATGGACCTGACAGACATCTACAGAACCCTCTACCCAGCAACAGAATATACATTCTTCTCATCTGCATATGGCACATACTCTAAAATTGACCACATGCTTGGCCATAAAGCAACTCTCAACAAATGTTTAAAAACCCTGAAATTAGGCTGGGCACGGTGGCTCAAGCCTGTAATCCCAGCACTTTGGGAGGCCGAGACGGGCGGATCACGAGGTCAGGAAATCGAGACCATCCTGGCTAACACAGTGAAACCCCGTCTCTACTAAAAATACAAAAAAACTCGCCGGGCGAGGTGGCGGGCGCCTGTAGTCCCAGCTACTCCAGAGGCTGAGGCAGGAGAATGGCGGAAACCCGGGAGGCGGAGCTTGCAGTGAGCTGAGAGCCGGCCACTGCACTCCAGCCCGGGCGGCAGAGCAAGACTCCGTCTCAAAAAAAAAAAAAAAAAAAAAAAAAAAAACCCTGAAATTATACCAAACAAACTTTTAGACCAAAAGAAATAAAAATAGAAATCAATATCCAGATAGTCTTTTAAAACTATACAATGACATGGAAGTTAAACAATCAGTTCATGAATGATTTGGGTAAACAATGAAATTAAGGCAGAAATCAATAACTTATTTGAAACTAATGAAAAAACTGCACAACATGCTAGAATCCCTGGGAATCAGCTAAGGTGGTGTTAAGAGGGAAGTTTATAACATTAAACATCCACATCAAAAACTTTAAAGATCTCAGATTAACAACCTAACATTACACATAGAGGAATTAGCAAAACAAGAGCAAATTAACTCCAAAGCTAGGAGAAGACAAATATTTTAACAAATATCAGTGCTGAACTGAATGAAACTGAGATGTGAAAAACCATACAAAAGATCAAAGAAACAAAAGTCTGCTTTCTGAAAGAATAAATAAGATTGATAGTCCACTAGATAAGCTAATAAAGACCAAAAAGAGAATCTCAAAATTAACTGAATCAGAAATGACAAAGGGGACATTACCATCTTCCCCATAGAAATTTGAAAAGTCTCCAGTGACCATGACAAACGCTTGTATGCATATAAACTAGGAAACCTAGCGGAAATAGAAAAAATTCTTGAAACATAAAACCTCCCAAGATTGAACAAGGAAGAAGTTGAAACCCTGAAAATACCAATATGGATTTCTGAAAATGAATCAGTAATTAAAAACAAAACAAAACAAAAACCTGCCACCCAGAAAAATTCCTGAACCTGAAGCATTCACAGGCAAATTCTACCACATGTATAAAGAAGAGCTGGTTATAATTCTCTTGAAACTATTACAGAAAATTGAGAAAAAGGGACTCCTTCCTAACTGATTGTGTGAGGCCAGAATTATTCTAATACCAAAACCTGGCAGAGATACAATGAAGAAAGAAACCTTCCGGTTAATGTCCCTGATGAACATAGACACAAAAATTATCAACAAAATAATAGCATACTGAATTCTGCAGCCATAAAAATGCCAATCTACCATGATCAAGTAGACTTTACTCCTGGAACTCAAAGTTGGTTCAACATAGGCAAATCAATAAATATGACTCATCACATAAATAGAAATAAAAACAAAAACCACATGGTTACCTCAATAGAGACAGAAAGGGCTTTTGATATAATTCAACATCCCTTCACGTTAAAAAAAAAAAAAAAAACACCCTGAACCAGCCTTGCATCCCAGGGATGAAGCTGAGTTGATCATGGTGGATAAGCTTTTTGATGGGCTGCTCGATTCTGTTTGCCAGTATTTTATTGAGGATTTTCGCACTGAAATTCATCGGGGATATTGGCCTGAAATTTTCTTTTTTTGTTGTGTCTCTGCCAGGTTTTGGTATCAGGATGATGGTGACCTCATGAAATGAATTAGGGAGGTGTCTCTCTTTTTCTATTGTTTGGAATAGTTTCAGAAGGAATATCCAAATCAATGAACATAATCCATCACATAAAAGAACCAATGACAAAAACCGCATGATTATCTCAATAGATGCAGAAAAGGCCTTCGATAAAATTCAACACCCCTTCATGCTAAAAACTTCCAATAAACTAGGTACTGATGGAACTTTTCTCAAAATAATAAGAGCTATTTATGAAAAGCCCATAGCCAATATCATAATGAATGGGCAAAAACTGGAAGCATTCCCTTTGAATACCAGCACAAAACAAGGATGCCCTCTCACATCATTCCTATTCAACATAGTATCGGAAGTTCTAGCCAGAGCAATCTGGCTAGAGAAAGAAATAAAGGGTATTCAAACAGGAAGAGAGGAGTCAAATTGTTTCTGTTTGCAGATGAAATGGTTATATATTTAGAAAACCCCATTGTCTCAGCCCAAAACCTCTTTAAGATGATAAGCAACTTCAGCAAAGTCTCAGGATACAAAATCAGTTTGCAAAAATCACAAGCATTCCTATACACCAATAATAGTCCAACAGAGAGCCAAATCATGAGTGAACTCCCATTCATAATTGCTACAAAGAGAATAAAGTACCTAGGAATGCAAATTACAAGGGATATGAAGGACCTTTCAAGGAGAACTACAAACCACTGTTCAAGGAAATAACAGAGGACATAACCAAATGGAAAAACATTCCATGCTCATGGATAGGAAGAATTAATATCATGAAAATGGCATACTGCCAAAAGTGATTTATAGATTCAATGCTATGCCCATCAAGTTACAATTGATTTTCTTCACAGAATTAGAAAAAACTGCTTTAAATTTCATATGGAACTAAAAAAGAGCCCATAGAGCCAAGATAATCCTAAGCAAAAAGATCAAAGCTGGAGGCATCTAGCTACCTGACTTCAAACTATACTACAAGACTACAGTAACCAAAACAGCATGGTACTTGTAACAAAACAGATATATAAACCAATGGAACAGCACAGTGGCCTGAGAAATAACACCACACATCTACAACCATCTGATCTTTGACAAACCTGATGAAAACAAGCAACGGGAAAAGGATTCCCTGTTTAATAAATGGTGTTGAGAAAACTGGCTAGCCATATGCAGGAAACTGAAACTGGATCCCTTCCTTACACCTTATACAAAAATTAACTCAAGATGCATTAAAAACTTAAATGTAAGACCTAAAACCATAAAAAACCTTAGAAGAAAACCTAGGTAATACCATTCAGGACATAGGCATAGGCAAAGACTTCATGACTAAAATACAAAAAGCAATGGCAACAAAAGCCAAAATTGACAAATGGGATCTAAGTAAACTAAAGAGCTTCTGCACCACAAAAGAAACTGTCATCAGAGTGAACAGACAACCTACAGAATGACAGAACATTTTGCAATCTATTCCTCTGACAAAGGTCTAATATCTAGAATCTAAGAGGAACTTAAGCAAATTTACAAGAAAAAGTCAAACAACCCCATCCAAAAGTGGGCAAAGGATACAAACAGACATTTCTCAAAAGAAGACATTTATGTGGTCAACAAATATATGAAAAAAAGCTCATCATCACTGGTCAGTAGAGAAATGCAAATCAAAACCACAATGAGATACCATCTCATGCCAGTTAGAATGGCAACCTTTAAAAAGTCAGGAAACAACAGATGCTGGAGAGGATGTGGAGAAATAAGAACGCTTTTACACTATTGGTGGAAGTGTAAATTAGTTGAACCATTGTGGAAGACACTGTGGCGATTCCTCAATGATCAAGAACCAGAAATACCATTTGACCCAGCAATCCCATTACTGGGTATATACCCAGAGGATTATAAATCATTCTGCTATAAAGACACACACACACATAGGTTAATTGCAGCACTGTTCACAATATCAAAGACTTGGAACCAACCCAAATGCCCATCAATGATAGACTGGATGAAGAAAATGTGGCACATATACACCATGAAATACTACACAGCCATAAAAAAGGATGAGTTCATGTCCTTTGTGGGGACGTGGATGAAGCTGGAAACCATCATTCTCAGCAAACTAATGCAGGAACAGAAAACCAAACACCACATGTTCTCGTTCATAAGTGGGAGCTGAACAATGAGAACACGGGAACACAGGGAGGGCAACATCACACATTGAGGCCTGTCAGGGGTAG
The DNA here is from genome assembly GCF_007565055.1 of Rhinopithecus roxellana. Lineage (NCBI taxonomy): Eukaryota > Metazoa > Chordata > Mammalia > Primates > Cercopithecidae > Rhinopithecus > Rhinopithecus roxellana. Next base: position 35,951,020 of record NC_044558.1, read on the forward strand.
AGGGCTAAGGGAGGGATCACATTAGGAGAAATATCTAATGTAGATAATGGGTTGATGGGTGCAGCAAACCACCATGACAAGTGTATAACTATGTAAGATTTCTGCACGTTCTGCACATGTATCCCAGAACTTAAAGTATAATAAAACAAAACCCTGAACAAACTAGGCATTGAAGGAACATAACCCAAAATAATAAGCACCATCTATGACAAACCCACAGCCAATATTATAGTGAACAGGCAAAAGCTGGAAGAATTTGCTTTAAGAACTGGAAGAAGACAAGGATACCCACTCTCACCATACTTATTCAACATATTTCAGGAAGTTCTAGCCAGAGCAATGAGGGAAGAGAAAGAAAGAAAAGCCATCCAAATAGGAAGACAGAATGGCAAACTATGTCTCTTCACAGCCAGTGTAATTCTATATGTAGAAAACCCTATAATCTCTGCCCAAAGACTTCTTTGCTGAACACCTTCATCAAAGTTTCAGAATAGAAAATGATTGTACAAATCAGTAGCACTTCTTTCCCCAAAAGTGTCCAAACTGAGAGCAAAATAAAAAATGCAATCCTATTCACAGTAGCAAAAAAAAAAGAAAAAAAAAAAAAGAATAAAATACCTAGGAATACAGCTAATCAGGGAGGTGAAGGATCTCTACAAGAATTACAAAACATTGCAGAGAGAAATCAGTGTTCACACAAACAAATAGAAAAATATTGCATGCTCATGGAAAGGAAGAATCAATATTGTTAAAATGGCCATATTGCTGAAAGCAATTTACAGATTTAATGCTATTTTATCAAATTATCAATGACATTTTTACAGAATTAGAAAGTATTCTAAAAGTCAAATGGAATCAAAAAAGAGACTGAACAGACAAAGCAATCCTAAGCAAAAAATAACAAAGCCAGATGCATCACGCTACACAACTGTTATCTGTACTATAAGGCTGTAGTAACCAAAACAACATGGTACAGGCATAAAAACAGACACATAGACCAATAGAACAGGTTAGAGAACCTAGAAGTAAAGTAACACATCAACATCCATCTGATCTTCAAGAAACTTGACAATAGCAAGCAACAGAGAAAGGACTCCTTATCTAATAAATGGTGCTGGGATAACTAACTAGCCATATGCAGAAGATTGAAAGTGCACACTTATCTTTCACTATTTACAAAAATCAAATCAAGATAGATTAAAGGCTTAAATGTAAAACTGAAAGGTATAAAAATACTAGTAGAAAATCGAGAAAATACCATTCTTGACATAGGTCCTGATAAAAGATTTTTGATGAAGGCTCCAAAAGCAAAAGCAACAAAACAAAAATTGAGAAGTGGAACCTAATAAAACGAAAGAGCTTATGCTTGTCAAAAAAATAAAAGTAAACTGTCAACAGAGTAAACAGACCACCTATAGAATAGGAACAAATATTTGCAAACTATGTATCTGACAAAAGTCTAATATCCAGAAACTATAGTGAACTTAAATCAACAAGCATAATACAACCCTTTAAAAATGAGCAAAAGACATTAACAGACCCTTCTCCAAAGAAGACATACACATGGCCCACAAGCATATAAAAAAAATGCTCATTGTCACTGATCCTCAGAGAAATGCACATCAAAGCTACAATGAGATACAATCTCACAACAGCCAGAAAGGCTGTTAATAAAAGTAAAAAACATAACAGATCCTGGCAAAGTTGCAAAGGAAAGGAAATGATTATACACTACTGTTGGCAATGCAAATAATTTAGTCACTGTGGAAAGCAGTTCAGAGATTTCTCAAAGGAGTTAAAACAGAGCTATTATTGGACTCAGCAGTCCCCTTACTACCATAATGGCACGTGCACACTTACCGTCATGGCAGCGCCATTCACAGTAGGAAAGATATGGAATCAACCTAGATTCCCATCAGTAATGAACTGGATTTTTAAAATGTGATATATATATATATACACCATGGGATACTACAAAGCCATAAAAATGTTCAAAATCATGTCCTTTGCAGCAATGTGCAAGCAATGCTTGTGGAGGCCATTGTCCTAAGCTTATTAATGCAGGAACAGAAAACCAAACACCACATGTTCTCACTTATAAGTGGGAGCTAAGTACTGAGTGCACATGAACACAAGAAGGAAACAATAGACACTGGGGCCTGCTTGAGGGTGGAGGGTGGAAGCAGGGTAAGGTTAGAAAAACTACCTATCACGTACTATGCCCACTATCTGGGAGAGGAAATAATTTGTTCACCAAACCCCACTGACACAAAATTTACCCATCTACTGGGAGGTGGAGCTTTCAGTGAGCCGAGATCACACCATTGCACTCCAGCCTGGGTGACAGAGAGAGACTCTGTCTAAAAAAAAAAAAAAAAAAAAAAAAAAAAAAAAAAAAAAAAAAAATTACCCATCTAACAAACCCGCACATTTACCCCAGAATCTAAAATAAAAGTTGTCGGGGAAAACAAAATTGTAGTAAGAACATTTAACATGAGATCTACTATCTTACTAAATTTTTAAATGTACAATACAGTGTTATTAACTATAGAAACAATGTTGTTCAGTAGATCTCTAGAATGTATTCATTTTGAATAACTGAAACTCTATACCCATTGAACAGCAATTCCCCATTCTCACTTCCCCAACCCCTGGAAGCCACACTTCTACTCTCTGTTTCTATGAGTTTGACTATTTTACAGACCTCATATGAGTGGAATACTGTAGTATTAGTACTTCTGTGAGTGGCTTTTTTCACTGAGCACAATGTCCTTCGTGTTCCCATATACATTGTAGAGAAATAACTAAACAAATAAGTAAATAAACGTGGTTTGTCTTAATGAAGATGTGCTTTAAGCATAGAATGTACACTACATTTTAAAGACTCATTACAAAAATGTAAAATACTTCATTTATTTTTCTTATTGTTTTTATGTTGAATGATAATGTTTCCAGTATTTTAAGTTAAATGAGTATACTAAAATTCATTTCACCTGCTTCTTTTTACTTTTCTAACGTGCTACTACAAAATTCAAAATTACACATGTGGCTTATGTTACACTTCTGCTGTACAGAACTGATCCATAATCCAAAGTGGGCAGTGCAAACCGTAGGGAATGCATAAGTGGATCCATTTGTGGTAATGGAAACAAGTAGAATAACTGTCACCTCTGCTAATTTCTAAACACAGAAGAAGGAAATCTAAATTTAGTAACACATTAATGCAACAAATGAATGAAAACTAGTGTCTTCACTTGCCCACGTCATATCTTGAACACAACACATTTTATGGGCAGAGTAGGACAAAACAGCTCTTTGTACAAAACAAAGGAGACATAATAGCATGCTCACCCGTTGCTGTGCTTCTCACCCCAAAGCATTTCGACAGGTTATAATTTGCAGCTCCAAATGCATGAAATAGATTTTCTAAATTAATAGAATCTTTACAATAAATGAGAGTAACCCTAGGTATATTGTATAACAGAGATTTAGTCATAACACCATGGCAAATTTTATGAAGTATTTAAAAATATAAAGATACACTAAGCATTTGTATCCTGCAAAAATAGAAATTTCTGATCTTTTCTGAGACTAGCAGCCACCAGAAGTCTACTATCTAGCAAGTAGTGAATCTTTCCCTTTGAGGTAAAGTTGGCATTTAAAAATTGTTTGGAAAAAAATCTATCAGCATGGAGAGAATATTGTGAAAGCAACTGTCAGAAAATATTCCTCTAATTATGTGGCATTATTTAAGAATAAGATGAATGTATCATCTATAAAAGACTATCAATACATTAAAGAAATAAAAAGTAAAATTTATCATCTGTTTAAAAATTTTCCAAAAATGTAGTTTCAGTAGACATTTCTTTAAATACAGCTTGAGTATCCCTAATCCAAAAATTTGAAATACAGAATGCTCCAAAATATGAAACTTTTGAACACCAACAAGACATCACAGGTGGAAAGTTTTACACCTGACCTCATGTGATAGGTTGCAGTCAAACACACTAAAAACTTTCCATGCACAAAATTATTTAAAATATTCTATAAATTACCTGTAGGCTATATATATAAGATATATATAAAACATAAATGAATTTTGTGTCTAGATTTGGATCCCATCCCCAACATATCTCATTGCATGTATACATCTATTACATAATCTGAAAAAAAAATCAAAAATCTGAAACACATCTGGTCTCAGCGTTTTCGATAAGGGATACTCAACCTGTACATCACTTTTAGGTCATTCACATCAAAATTGAGTGGAAGGTACAGAGAGTTCCCATATACCCCTGCCCACACACATAAACATACCTCCAGAGTGGTACAGTTGCTGCAATTAGTAAACCTAAATAAACTCATCATTATCATCCAAAGTCCAAAATTTATGTTAGGGTTCACTTGCGTTGTACAGTCTATTATTTTTTTATAAATGTTTGATGACATTTATCCACCGTTATAATATCATACTGAATATTTTTACTGCCCTAAAAATTTTCTATGTTCTGCTTATTTCTCCTTATCTACCTCCTAATTTCTGGCAACTACTAGTTATTTTACTGTCTCCATAGTTTTAACTGTTCCAGAATGACACATAGTTGGAATCATACAGTATGTGGCTTTCTTAAATTAGCCTTTTTACTTAGTAATTTGCATTTAAATTTTCTCCATATCTTTTTGTATCTTGATAGCTCATTCATTTTTAGAGTTTCATAGTGTTATATTGTCTGAATATGTCACAGTTTATCTATTTATCTACTGAAGTACATCTTGTTTGCTTTCACATTTTGACAATTGTGAGTATAGCTTCTGTAAACACCCATGTGCAGATGCAGGTTCTTGTGTGGACATAAGTTATCAACTCATTTGGGTAAATACTAAAAAGAGTTATTTACAGGCACTATATTTAGTTTTGTAAGAAACTATCAAATTGTCTTTCAACGTTGCTGTACCATTTTGCATTCCTGTGGGATATGAATAAAAATTCCTGTTGCTCCATATCTTTGCCAGCACTTGGTGTTTCAGTGTTTTGGATTTTGGCTATTCTAACATGTGTATAGAGCTATCTTATTTTTCTAATTTGCAGTTGCCTAATGATACAAGATATTCAACGTATTTTCATATGTTTATTTGCCATCCATATAATCTTCTTTAGTGAGGTGTCTACTCACACCATTTGCCCACATTTTAATTAGGTTGCTCATTGACTTATTACTGAGTTTTGAGCATTTTTTTTATATTTTACATAAGTCCTTAATGAATTATGTCTTTGCTAACATTTTCTTTGAGTCTGTGATTTGTTTTCTCATTCTCTTGACAGTGTCTTCCACAGAGCACAAGATTTAAAAAAAAAAAAATTTAATGAGTTTTGTCTGATCAATTATTGCTTTCATGGCAACAAATAAATTTGCATTGTATCTAAGGCGTTGCCAAACCCAAAGTCATCTGGATGTTCTCAGGTCTATAATCCAGTTTTAGTTAATTTTTGTGAAGGTATAAGGTCTGGGCTAAATTTCTCGTTTTGGTCGTAGGTGTTTAGTTGTCCCCACCCTCTTTTTTCCATTGTATTGTCTTTGCCCCTTTGTCAAAGATTGTGACTATATTTTTATGTCTATTTCTCTATTGTGTTCTATTTATATATTTAGTTTTTCACCAGTACTACATTGCCTTAATTACTGTAGCTTTGTAAGAAGTCTGACAGTTGGGTAGTGTCTATTCTCTAATTTGTTCTCCTTTTTAATACTGTATTTGCTATTCTGAGTCTTTTGCCTTTCTATACAAGCTTAAAAATTGGTTTGTTGGTATCCACAAAATAACTTGCTGAGATTCTTATTGGGATGGTATTGAATGTATAGATCAAGTTGGGAGAAAATATCATCTTGACGATATTGACTCTTCCTATGCATGAACATAGAAATGTCTCTATTTAGGCCTTTTTTGATTTCTTTCATTAGAGTTTTGCAGCTTTTCCCATATAGATCTTATACATTTTTAGATTTATACCTAAGGATTTTATTTTGCAAGGTGTTAAAAGAGCACTTTTAAAGTATAAACAGTGTGGGACTTGTCAAACTTGAACACTCAGAAAACAAAATTTTTAAAAGAACCACAGCACATGAGGAAAAGAGGCCCAACACCACATGTTAATATAAACAGTGAGTGTAAGCTTTAGAAATAATGATTGTCAGCCCTGCACCTGTCAGTAAATGCTGAAAACAATAATGTTTTGACTAGTAGAATGGATGCATTTTGAGTACTTGAATAAACTGAAGCAGCTGAATAACCATGAAAAAAAAAAAAGCACAGAATAAGAACATGTTTCTTTCTTTGTTGTGATTTTCTTAGTATTATAATAAATATTTATCACTCAGATAAGCATTAAACTCCTTATTTAAAATAAACTCAAGATGCAAAATAATGAACTAGAGTTTTGAAAACTGTAAAAAAGTGTCTAATTATTACAACCTGATTATAAATGATGCAATTCTCAAAAATTATTTTTGACATAAAAATATAATATAAAACAATGAAATTTCCTCCTGTAATAAAAATGCATTTCTAATTTAAAAAGTTGAAAAAGCACATATGTAGATAAGTAATGATATATACTTCTTTTAATAGAATTATATTGAAAGTTATTTTTCCTTATATTGTTACAGAAACATATAACGTATATGAACAAGTACACATGAAGCGTCCAGTAAATATAAAAATAGCACATACAAAGCTTTTAAAAGAGTAGATGAGGCTGGACTCGGTGGCTCACGCCTGTAATCCCAGCACTTTGGGAGGCCGAGGCGGGCGGATCACGAGGTCAGGAGATCGAGACCATTCTGGCTAACACGGTGAAACTCCGTCTCTACTAAAAGTACAAAAAAAAATTAGCCGGGCGTGGTGGCGGACGCCTATAGTCCCAGCTACTTGGGAGACTGAGGCAGGAGAATGGCATGTACCCGGGAGGCGGAGCTTGCAGTGAGCCGAGATGGCGCCAGTGCACTCAAACCTGGGTGACAGAGCGAGACTCCATCTCAAAAAAAAAAAAAAAAAAAAAAAAAAAAAAAAAAAAAAAAAAAAAAAAGTAGATGAGAACATAAAAAGAAATATAACCAATATATTCAAAATAGAAAACCAATTAAACAGCAGACTAAATAGACAGAATTTCAGTTTGTGCATCTTTATTTTTTGTATGTGTGTTCACTCACTGCTTGGATTATCTTAAAACTAAGTTAATATTTGTAGAGAGCAGGAAAGAATAGAGTGAGGAGGCAGAGAGGGAGAAAGGGAGAAAGAAAGGATAGAACAGTGACAAATTGGAGGTGAAAATGAGATTTCTGTAGACATTTTTAAGGAAAAGTAATAAAAAAGTTCTCACAGGTGTCAACTCTGATGCTTTCCTAATTTTCTTTGCCCCTTCCCTCAAGTTGGCTTCCTTAAATCTTTAAATTTAGCTTCAAATTTCTTAAGCTAGTTTTTAACACAAATTATTTATTACCTACACTGACTTTTGAAAGTAGTCTCCAGTCTCCTTAACACAGCATTAAAATTACACCATCACTGTTGGATTATAATGTGAAATTGATCTTATTGCGTAAGAGACATTGTCTCAAAAATATTTGAGACATTTATATTGGCTCAAAAACTTCATTGAAAAATACTGGAAAACAGTGTGGATAAATTGATTGACACTAAGAATGTTAGAAAGTTTTTGAGCAAACTTGAAATATTAAAAGGCTCAGAAATAGCAGCTGAAAAAAATTAAAAATACAAGAAAGCTCAGTAAAATATTATTCTCACATATTTTGTTCATGTTAAACTATTAAAATGAACAAATCTTGAATCAGTGTCATAGTTTCTTATGTATAGCCAAAACACTTCACTAATTTTTATTAAGGTGGAAACTACATGCCTTTTCATTGTAAATTATTCTAAGAGTCAGAACCTAATACATCTTAGATGCAGTCTAAAATTATTTCATGTAGGTGTTCATTCTCTTCAAATACATATGGTCCAGTAAGGTAGACTTATATAACTTAGCAGAACATTAAATGATTATTTTTTCATTGGTGTTGTGTGTGTGTATGTGTGTGTACATACACACATATATATGTACATATAATTGTTTTAAACAACAGAAAAATGTTAGAAAATAAAACTTAATTGGCAATTTTGTGAATGATTAAGAGAAAATCATACAGACCTAACCATAAAGAACATGGCTACATTTTTCCCTTATAACCTGTATCAACGATTTCAAGTAAAATTTACTGAAAAAAAAATAAATTAGATATTTCCATTAAGATTTCTCATGAGTTTCAGTTGTAAGCAGGATAAGACACAACGACCTTTTCTGTTAACTATTTGGAACAGAATCATTCTGTGTTCTCCTTTCTCCCTCTCTCTGGGATACATAACTGAATGATCATCAGTCTGAACTCCAAGCTACATGACTGTAATTAATTACATCACAATTGACCTATTGCTCAGGTCTCTATTTGCCCTATGCCAACATGGACTCATAATTTTTTACTAATGGACAAATTACATTTTCTACTCTTTCACTCTAATGCAAAAAGAAACAAGCACACACAGAGAGAGAAATAGTGACTTAAATGGCCCAGATAATGCTAGAAAACAACATTTTGTGAGAAACCTTCACAAAATGTAAGTGTGAGAAACCAAAGTGCAGTTCATACAAAGAGCATAGAAAAGGAATTCTAAGGAAATTAAGTAAATGACATTTTTGAACCAAATAAGACATGAAGTAAATGATACCTTATCTATTACAATAATTCCTCAAGGAAGTCAGCGTATTTATTTTGGAGTCAATACTTCGGCTGCTACCAAAATCAACAAGCAAAGTTATACCTCAGAGTTTTAATAAGTCGATACTCTTTACTATGTTTTGTATTTCCAAATAACAATTTTATGTGATTATAAAATAATACATACTTTGTAAATAATTTTATCTGATTATAACACAATACATAGTTGCTTGTATTTCTATGGCTTTCTCTCTATCTCAGGAGAGAGAGCAAGAGAGACAGCAATACAAACAGGTATGTATCTCTCTATCCTGATAGAGAGAGAGAGAAAGAGAGATTTTGGGAATTGGCTCTCATAATTGTGAAGGCTGAGGAGTCCTATCATCAACTCTGCAATCTCGAAGAACCAATAAAGCCAGTGGTATAATTTAGTCCAGGTTGGTCAGGAAACCCGAGAAGCAAGTTTCCACCTATGGTGGAAATTCCATCCCATGTCTGAAGAGCTGAGAACCAGGGGATGGGGGAAGAAGGGGTGAAGGTATAAGTTCTGGATTCAGAATCTATAAAAACCAAAAGCTCTTACATTCAAAGGCAGAAGATGGATGTCCCAGCTTAAAAGGAGAGAGAGAATTTGCCCTCTCTTTTTTTGCTTCTTTAGGGTGCTCAAAAGATTGAATAACGCCAGGCCACCTTGTGAAAGGAATGATCTTCTTTACTCAGGCAACTGACTCAAATTCTAATCACTTCTGGAGATATCCTCACAGACATACCAGAAATAATCTTTTGCCAGCTATTTGACGCATACAGCTTTTGCCAGTCAAGTTGACGCATACAATTAATCAGCAAATGCTAACCCTTTATCAACTTGGCACCCATACACAAATAAAGACAATAATAAGGTCATTCTATGTAACATAATACAGCCATCTTGCATATAACCAAAAATCTAATCCCTTCCCCAGAAGAGAATGTCAAGTCTTTAAGTAATGTCACATAACTTAAATACTATGATGTAGGGGTAATAATGCTTAATACTGACATAAAGTTAATAATTTTATGTTACATCATAAGGGAATTAGAGAGAAAGTAAGTATTCAAGACAATTAATTTCTTAATTTCTGAAGTCACACAGTATAGCTCGTATTTATAAATACCTTCTACTCCTCATTCTGTATTCTTTTTGCCTTCAGTAACTACCTCAGCTGGTTATGTTCTTTACCTAATAAGGTGACCCAAACTTAATTCCTAAAGGGCCTGGGCCATTTGTAGTCCTGCCTGGATGGGGTTGTAATTTCCTACTGACCTTAATCACAGGGTATAGTAACACTAAGGACATCCTAAGGGATCTCCTGTACCTCAGACATATTCTTCCTTACCTCCATTGTGGAGTAGTAGTCCAATTTCCCCTTGGTAGTCAGAATCAATTACTTTAGCCAACACTGTTATTCTCTTCTTTGCCTGTTGACTCAGAGGTGTGAGGAGTGCATGGTGGCAAGGGTTGGAGAGAGGCCAATTGATATTTACAGAAATTGTCATCCTATCCACTTGATTACTAAAATACTCCTCTGTTGAGGCCACCTTTTGGTGAGTTTCACATGGGACACAAATATTATTATGTCCTTTACCCATTCTAACACATCTATGCACATTCCTCTTTCCCAAATGTCTTTGTCACCAGTTTTCCAATCATGTTTCTTCCAGGATCCTGACCATCCAAACAAACAATTGGCTACAGTCCACGAATTGCATGCCTGGCCATTTCTCCTTCAAAGCAAAGCAGATAGCTTTGAATGTTTTCCTGAGAAAATTTCCCTTTACCACTGTTCTTCGGGAGTGTTCCAGAGAGGAGCTGTGGTTCTGCAACTGTCAACTTTTATGTGCTGCCTGCATACCTTGCAGAATCATTTTCTATTACATGGATAGACCATAAAATGGATCAATTTTGGAACTTACCTTGAATTATTATTTGGAGTACCCAAATTATAGTAAACTGTCAAGAATTGTTATTTATTATTGTTTTTTCCATGAGCATTTTGATTGTTTAACATTATCTGTTATAAACAACACTTTAATCAAAATTATGAATTTAAATATTTCTCTGAATCTCTAATGACTTGAGATAATTTCTCAGAAACTATTGGATGTGACCTATTTGAAGCTGTCAGTATTGAAAGCTTGTAATTATGTGTCTCATTATACTCTATTATTATTTTTATGTCAAAATTTATTATAAATAATAGAAAAGATGTACCATCACCCTTTAACATACATTTTAATGCTATTAATATGATTAATAATAGAAAAGTAATTTGTTTATATATTTATTTCTATATGCTTTATCCCTGTTTAAAATTAATTTCTCTTTTAGAGCAATGGTTTCCAGATGGTGTTTCATGGAGATCTAGGGAGCCAGATAACATCCTCTGAACCAAGGGAGTTAGGAGATAAAGAGAGACTGGAGGAGCACAGTGGATGTTCAGACCCCAGACTTTGACCTGCCTCTACCTACTTTACAATTTAGGCCTCAATTAAAGACAAAATGTGAAGATGCTTTGGTGATTACTCTATTTTGTGTTAGTACTTGATTACTGATTCATAATCACTCTATACATGTTAATCCTATTGATTCCTTGTATTTGATAAAAATATTTCTGGGTTTCTTTTTTATTTGAGTTTGATGATTTATCATCACAAAAAAATTGTTTTTAGGTAGTAAAATGTATTGATTCATTTTATTCATTATATCAAATATATGTATATTTGAGAAAACCACAAAACATTACCAAGACACATTTGCAAAATAGTCTGGAATAAAGGAGAATGATACCATATTTATGAGTGGAGATATCAAAAATTAATACGTTTTAAGTCAAGTTCCACTGGAAACAAACTCAGGCGGAGATTAGTTTGAAGGCACTTTGCTGAGGAGAGCTTTTGGTAACAAAACTCATGAGGATACAGGAAGCAGGATTTGGCAGAGAGAAAATTTGAACTCTGATTGAGTTGCAACCAATGTCTAAGCCAATCCCATGAAGAGTTCTGGAGCTGGGATAGTCCTTTAGAAATGTCGTTAATTGGGCAAGGAGTTTAGACCTTTGTCCTTCCACATTAATCAGTAATTGCAAATAGGTACCCTGGAGAGGGGCTTATCCTTGGGCAATGTCTAGGGAAGAGACCTAAACCAATGTCTAGTGAAGAAACTATAGTGTTCTTGGCAGCTTGTATAATACGACTCCCACTTCCCCTATATGACAAGATGTCAATTACTTTTCTATAGTGCCGTTGGGAGTATAAATTGATATAAATTTACATAAAGGAATTTCAGTAAAGCAAATCAAATTTTCTCAATCAGTTTCTAGATTATTTTCCTAATAAAATAATTAAATATATGAAAAAGATTTATAGGCAAGCAGCATGTAAATTTTATATTCTTATTCTCTATATACCCATAAATACAAATATATAATTATAACTAAACTATATAATATATATTGTAATTGACATATACCATGATATAATACACTGATATTATGTATGCTAATATATATGGAAATGTAGTAAAAGATTTTTATCAATTGCACATAAATAGTGTAATTCTGGCTGATAATTTTTCTCTACTGCTTATTTTTCTATATTGTCCAAATTGCTTGTAACTAATATTACTTTTTAATGAGAAAAAATATTAATTATCCTTCTGATTCATATGCCTTAAACTATCTCTTGGCTTCTTTGTTTCAAACACACAAGTAGACTAAATTTTTTTTTTTCAATATTGCTCTGTTTCTAATGATAATGTAAGTCATACAAGTCTAGGAAATATATATCTTCCTACCAAAAGTTACCTCACTAGAGTATATTGTGAAGTTGTTTCTGAAGATGAGAGACAAATTATATGGCTATTTCTCAAATTGTGATCAGATCATCTGGGATTAGCTTGTCACTAATTTAAACTTGGTAGTACAGAATGCTGTTAATCAGGGTAAAGAGTACAGATATTAGCGTTAGCCAAATGTGGACTGAACTCTTAGCTCTATCATTTGGCAGCTATGTAGTCTGGAGAAAGTTTTTAACTTCTCTATTCTTCAGCCTCACTATCTGTATAATGGAGATAACAATATAATATTGCATAGAATAAATAAGAGAAAAGATGTTGAGTAATTCCTATGATTTTGGTCAAATTTGTAGGGATACATCGGTGATCAAAAATCATAGCTGTTTTATTATAATTTTTATGAAAATGTCATTTTCTTAGAAAGTCGTTGGCTCTAATTTGGATACAAGCTGAAGGAAATAAACTATGAAGAGAACTCCAAGTCACAAAATTCCCATAATATTTTGGTCTAATTACTATAATTTTGTGAATGCCAGTCAATAATTTATTTTGCTTCATTCAAAGTAAAGAAAAATATACTTTCTGCCCAGTAGTTTCAAGAAAAAAAGTCTTGTAACTATTGTAACACACTATTTTAACACAAGAAGATTAAATGATGGAGGGAAAACAATTATTCTTAAATGCCCATACATTTTACATATATATATATAATATATATTTGAGAAATGTAAGTTTTTAGTGCTTGAAATACAGGTCTTCAGGACTTATTACATCTAATGACCTAAGATAAAGGGAGAGATATATATGTTGAGAGTCTAGAGATCTTCTTACTACGTTTGATAACAGTAAGTTATGCAGAATTCTAATAAAAGCACAAAGCTACCTCAAAATGTATTTTACCCTATCAAGGAAGCAAATCTGTGCCTTTCTTCTCAATAATTATTTGGCAAAACTACCAAACAATTTTAACATAGTTTTATTATTTTTCATTTTAAATTACACATAACTAATCAAAATCATGGTCATGCAATCTAATATACATGGAATATTTGCTTTGCAAACACGTTCATTGGGAAACTCTATGTATGAGCAATATTTCACTTTCTCAATTTTTGTGCCAGGTGCTTGAGTCTCTATCTCTGCTCTGGGAAGTGATTAAAATTGAAAGATAACCTAATAAGCAATTTTGCAATTTCCCTGAGATGGAGATTAGCAAAACAGTCTTCTTCAATTAAATCTGAAGGCTGGTGAAATGAAAGGGCACTTGATTCATCTGTTTCTACTTTTCTGACTATGACATGAACAAATAAATTCTGTCAACAAATGGAGAGGACATATCAGGGTTGCTTTATTTATAATCTTAAATTGTAAAAAGCAATTAATTTTATAACCCTTCTAGAAACTGATGTAAATTTGACTCAGATATCTTTCTACTTTATTTTCAGAGTAGCTCTTAGTATAATGTATTGCATAATTAATTTTATTGAACCTTTATGAAAATTTTTCTCTGCCAACAAAATAACACTACTGCTGCTTCATTAGTTTCTTCTTCATAGTTTAAGGAACAGCCTATGGTAAATTAAACAAGTGGCTTCATATTTTCAACCACAATTCTACAAATTTAGGTCAGAAATTTCTAAAACTATTTTTTTCTTGGAAAGTAACTACTTATTGAAACAAACATAAGTGTATAGAGAATCAGCAGTCATGACCTTTAGTTTAGTTTCATTTCTTATAATGTTATGTATGTAGTCTTAACTAAACCACTGCATTCTGTGGGTTCTGCATATTTTCATTTGGAAAATGTAAAATTGCCTTTTGATAATTTACTTTTTTCCCACTATAAAATTTAACATTTTTATAAAGTGTATGATTAAATCAATTATTCTGGAAATCTGGTATATGGTTGTCTGTTGTCTTTGAGGAAAAATTTCTGAGTCCCATTTGAATCCTCTAGAGTCAGACCCTATATAGAAACCATATTCAGAATCCATATTCAGGAGGCCTCTCCTCTCAGATAATTTGATTAAGTGCAATTATTAACAGGTACAGTATGCCTTGCATCACTTCCCAACATTTTTTGTTCTTGTTGCTGAGGACCTTTTTCTTCAGGTTGATAAGAACTCAATGTTGCTATATAATATTATGCAGAAATTTGAGAACAACTGGAGAAAATGTAAAGATAAATGACACATTTTCACTTACTTCTTTTATTATGGAACATGTGGCATTAGAAATAAAAGAATCAAAGAAACATCATTAATATGTCTATTTGCCAGTCTTCTTTTGGAAGAAGTAGGAAATAAGTGAATTATGAAAATTCACTTATCTTTAAGTTTCATCTACCTTAGCAGAGTAAATTGTTTTTACAATTTATAAATTCTAAGCCTACTATAAATATAATTTCGTGACCTATACACATTTAAATAAAAGCTACAAAATGTTTAACCATGTTAACGCAATTTTACTTGGCTATGAGTCAATTTATACAAAAAGTTGCACTTAGCCAAGTTGTGCACCTTGGTGAAAGAAGTAATGGAGCATAGATATGAAGACTTGGAACTGGTCCCAAATCTGCTACAATAGTCATAGGCATTGTTTCTTTATCAGTAAAATTGCTATACAGCCTTTGTGACAATGGCTTTATAAAAATCAAGTAATATCTATTATGTTATTATGCTTTAAAATGTTATGTAAGTTATATAATACCTTGCAAATGAAAGATATTGTTTTATTAAATATAATTCATGCCTTGTCTACATAAGCCATATTTGACCAAATAGTTAACTAATTTGACATATAGCTTCTGGTATATGTATTTCTAGAAACACGAAGGAAATATAAGTTAGAAATGTAAGTTAGCTAGTGTTTCATGTCATATATATAACTATTTTTTTGCTCCATGGTAAAAATCTATTTCCTAAATACAGTAATATTCCAAGCAAAAATTTAAAATGCAAATGTAGGCTTTAAGTGTAATGATGTTTTATTAAGATAGCAAAGCAAAGAAAATATGAAATGCAAAGACAATATGAAATGTAAAAAGAATAGGAAAAATGTATTAAATCTAGAAATACTTAAAGGAAGGGACATTACAAAGTCTGGAAAGACCAGCAGAGCATGTTTTGATGTATGTAGAGTTATAGAATTAGCTAGCAGAGAATCACTTCATGGTTTGAAAATAATGAGATGCAGCTTCTGATTTGTTTATTTGCTTTTTAAAGGAGATTGGAATGAACTAGGAAAAGGAGTCAGAAAGAACAGTTGAGTAAAATTCTGGGAAAGATAGAAACTACATAATTGAAAAATAGCTGAATCCAGAGGGAATAGCATCATTCTAGTGGATAAGGATTACATAAAACTTGCATGGAATGATTAAGTCATCTAATGACAAGTTTAAGATTATTTTCCAGGAAATAGTGTTCCAGCACCTGAAAATTCATACTACCCAAAGCTGCTATAAATATGAATTAGTGAAATAATTTTCCCATTTCTTTACCATTATGTAATTTACATTCAACTTATCTTCAGTGTTAAAATAATCTACTTTGACTAATTATGGATTGGCTTGAAGAGGTTGGTGAGTTCTTGAAGAGAGAAAAGAAATGAGTACAGTCTGAAGGTTTTGCTTTCTTAGAATAGAGCTTTTCTGAATCCCTGTCACCTATTATTTAGTGGTAGTAGCAACATTAAAAGTTCTCAGGGATCCCTTTTTTCAGATGTTATTGTGCACCAATATAACACAGCCATCATAGTAATTTCAGTTTAATACATAGCTTGGGAGTTAAGCCATATGACAAAGGTACAATCTATAGTCCACCGATTTGATCTCATAAACTGATAAACAGTTTTTCACTGACCTCTCCTCCTTTATTTGGAAAGTTTAGGGGTTTTTTTTTTCTGTTGCTGGTTGTTTTATTTTATATTTAACATACCCAACCTCCTATAATTGATTCATTATTTTATTGACATTTTCAAAGAAATGTTTCTCTATTAAATTCTGGAGCTCTTGACAGGCCACTGATTAATCAAATAGAATCAGTAGAATACAGTAGTCATTTAAATCCCTGTTTTGCTTTGTTTTTTTCATAAATCAGTGTAAAATGCTAATCTATGCATAATAGAAGGAAGTGTTTGGCTTTTATAGAGGTTTTAAATAACTAATGTCTAATTTCATATCTGAGGCAGGATTTTATATTTTACTGGCTACAACTTCTTGTAAAGCCAAGTATACATTTCTACTAATTCCAAAATTGTTATGTTGAATGTTCACAATGGCCTTGTATAATTACCTATGAAAAAAATCTAATGATATAATATTTACATTACAACTATTCCTTAGATAATTTACATTTTCCAGTAAGCCTAGGTAATAATTCATGATGGCAGAAAGGATTATTTTAGAAGTCTGTCTTTTCAGTTTATGTCTTGAATTAATATTTGCCAGTGGAGAGAACTAATTGAGACCATTTGACTGTTTTGAGAGGAAATTTTAAAAGTTTACAAAATATTATTACAGATGCTTTTATATTTTCATCTATACTCTGCTTATGATCAAATAAATTAAGTACTGGTATTTCGACAATTTGTGTACTTTCAATTTTTGTTAAGTGTTTATAATATTCTTTTTTCTGTAATTTAAATCTGAGTTCTTATCTCTCCTTTCGCCATGAGATTAACAAATGTTCTAATTTTGAAATGGCAGTTCTAATATTTACCTTTTTTCATAATCCCAGTTTCACAAGATAATTTTTAAAAAATAAATGGATCTATATTTTTTCCTTGAGATTTTCTCACTTTATCTCAAGCTGGAAGCTATGCATTGACCTTTATTGCAGAGATCAAGGGTTATTTGAGGTAATTGGTTCTTCTTTTCTTTGTAGAGGGTTTCGATAATTATGGTCAGTGTCTAGGATGATAAATACTAAACACAAATATGTGTTTAAGTCTGTGCTTGGCACAATTCTAAGTGTATCACATAATTATTTCTTTTGTTTCTATCACTCTTATAAGACAGGTCAGTACTAGCATTAACTCCTTTTGAAGATAAGATATTTGAGGATAAGTTGTGCAAAGCAAGCAGTCAAGCTGTTGAGTGGCTGAGCTAGGGTTTGAACTCAAGCAGTATTTCCAGTCCATTGGTCACAGCCACTATATTTTCTCTAATATACTAAGTTGTTTATGGGAGTCTGAATGGACAGGGAGAGGTGAAGGATGTGGTTTTGACAAGATCCTAACTATATACCTGCTAGGTATACCTAGGGTGACAAGACCCTTAATACAATGACTTCAAACTCATAAAGATTTTAGTGTTCCAGTTTATCACAGAACCAGCACATAGCCATGCTGGACTCACCTACAAGGCCTCTCAAGGGTTGTAGATTTCCAAGGCAGGATAATAAAGGATAAATAAGATTAAAGTTTAGTTGAATATAAGAAACAAATAGGTTATAAAAGGAGAGGCAGATTGGGCTTTATGAGAACAAATGAGACATGATTCTTATTATTTTTAGCCTTTCCAGCAGTGACAAACACCGTTTTAGACTTATGAAGATTATTGTATTGACATAACATCCATATGAAGATGTCAAACAGAAAACTGAAAATTCTCAACTGCCGGGACTATGGTAGAAATGGCATTATGGTTTGGGGAGTCTTCTACACATAAGTGAAGTTTCTTTATAAAAATTCTTAATACATATGTTTTTCAATGAGTGACAAAAGAAAGCTATTATTTTGTTTCTACTATTATTGGTCTTACAAAACTGTGAAATATGGAAAGGAGGGCATACAAATTTGAATTAATTACAATTTCCTATCTAGAAAAGTCAAGAGGACCATTTAAATATCAAAATCAATTAGCAAAGTTAGAAACGTGGCTAAATATATACCTTTCTCTTGTTTTAGATAAAGGAAATTGTATAATACCTATATGTACATTAAAATAAAATGTATATGAAGACACTCATCCAAAGGTTAACCTGTGTTACCTTTAGGTTATGAGAGAGAAAATGTGAGGAGAGGCTTCAGTTTACTTTTAAACCTTTATACTACTTGAACTTATAAGAAAAAAATGCATGTTATTTTAAATTTTAAATGAAAATAGATTTGGGGGTAAGTTGAAGTTAACTTTATGTAAAACATTGGTAACTTAGCTTTAAAATGTGCCATCCTAATTCTACCTTATCATTTCTGCTCCATTATTCCCACCTGTTAAATCGGAATATAGCAGAATGGGCCCCAAGAATCCATATTTTAACAGAGTTTCCCTGTTTTTTATGCACACTAAATTAGAGAGTCACTACTTTAGAGGATAGTTTCAGTACAGATCTAGGAGCAAAAATAAAATTGGAGTAAGAAAATGGGTAAATAAAAGATGCAACTATTGAGGCAGAAAGTGAAGTGCTATATGGAGAAATTTTGAAGGAAATGGGAAATAGATAGGGAATTGCTATTATGCTGGTAACCAAATTGCATTCAGGTATATTTCATTAATTTAAAAATTGGCTGCAGTGGCTCACCTCTGTAATCCCAGCACTTTGGGAGGCCAAGGCAGGGCAAATTGCTTGAGCCCAGCAGTTCGAGACTAACCTGGGCAACATGGTGAAACCTCATCTCTACAAAAAGTACAAAAATTAGCTGGACGTGGTGGCGTGTGCCTGTAGTCCCAGCTACTTGGGAGGCTGAAGTGGAAGGATCACTTGGGCCCATGTAGTTGAGGCTGTAGTGAGCGGTGATCACGCCACTGAACTCCAGTCTGGGTGACAGAGTGAGACACTGCCTCAAAAATAAATAAATAAATAAAATTAAGATTTATTAGAAAATCTTACTTTTTGACTTCTAGAGATGAAGGGCATTTTTATCTTTGATTTTGCATAATTGGTAGAAGGAGCCTGAATAAGTCAAAGGAATAGTAGCTTGAGTTACACTTCAATGTAAACATTAGAACTTTTGTTTTTGCCTATCTTTATTTCATTTCTCCAATAGACATATGTTTTACATTGTCCACCCTAGCTATAATATCTTTAAACCTTTTACTGCAAGTGGCAATAAATATATTTTATCCCTGTTAATTTACCAGAATCTGATATTTTTGCTCTTTGCAATATGTGGAGAAATTCACTACTTTTAATAAATCAGAATTCTGCTGATTCTTACTGGACAGCTGGCATTCGTGTTTATAGCCTTAAAGAGAATGTGCTAACATCAGCATTGATAAATAACTTCATGTTTCTTGTAGTTCCTTCAACAGAAATTTTTCAGAGGTTTGGAGAGCTAGTGATAAATAAATAATGAATACAGAAGCAATATTCTCACTTTATCGCCAGACTTAGGAGAAACACACAGTACAAGCTGTAAGCCAGACTTTCCTTTCTCTTTTGTCTTTCCTTTGACTAGTCATTTAGTTGACTGCAGACTCTGCCACTCAGAAAACCTCCAGGCTTATAACATATCTTCATTTTATCTTGCCTTTAATTCATTTTGTCAAATGAATATCATGAATATTGAAAGCTTCTGTCTTTCAAATGCCACTGAGACATGACTCCTGGATGCAATAACTTAACTGGGATGTGGCGATTATGAGCACGTCTACTTTTTAGTTTCTATTTTAAGAAATGTCTTGGTTTTGTAATTTTTTATATAATTAAAGAAATCAAACATTTAAAAATTACAGCAAAATGGAAAACTTATGTGTAAATTCTGTATAAATTTTAGAACCATGGTATGAACATAACTAGCCATGCAATAGTCCCACAGATATTAGTGTTCACTCCTAAAGATTGACTCGTTTGGAATGCTTATACAGATAGAGTAACTGAAATGTAATATGAGCATTTATGAATACAGTGATACAAGCACTAATAGAGATAATTTTGTATAAGATGAGATCTTTCAAGATACTCTGTATACTGTACTAGCAAGTTAAAGAAATGGAACCCACAAAAAGAGTTCTTCCATGACACTTGGTATAAGGAATTATTCATTTAAAAACAACTTTTTATTTTAATCATATTTTTATAAATTGTTCTATTATAAAATTTGAATTAAATATGTTTCCTAAGAATGACAGCCATTGAGACAATAAAAAGTATCGATAAGAAAAATAAAACATATCTACATTTATGACAGGCACAGAACATTACAAATATTACCTCACTTAATCCTCCCAATAACTTGCATAATACATATCATGTCTACTTTATAGATGAAGATAATTAGGCTAGAAGATAATATACTTTTCTTCAGTTCTCATGGCTCCTGAGTACCATACCAGGATTCATACATAGACTTGTCTTTCTCCAAAGTTTATGTTCATTCCACTCTACTGTCTTGTAGAATACCTCATTTCACCTGGCATAATGTTACTTCTGAGTACTTGATTACATAAGACTGCTTCTTGGCATCAAATAATCTAAATCATACTATCATTCTCTGGTGTACAGGAATGAGATAAAAATGCTGTGCATATTATGCTTCCAGTGTCATAGTTTGTAACATAATTTCTGACCATTTTCATAGTTAGCTTAGTAGCTTTAATTCTCCCCATTTTCTTCCAGGTATTTGTCTTGTACAACATGTTTTGAAATATGTATATATTGTATTCAATGGCTAACATGAGCTAATTAACATCCGTATTGTCTCACATCCTAATCTTTTTTGTGATGAGATTCTCAAAATCTTAAAATCTTAAAATTTTCAAGAATACAATACATTATTATTAACTAAAGTCATCATGTTATGCAATAGATCTTTCAAACTTATTCCTCCTCTTCAACTGAAATTTCGGTTACCTATTTTATTTATTTATTTATTTTGAAACAGTCTCTCACTGTCGCTCTGTCACTCAGGCTGGAGTGCAAAGGTGTAATCTCAGGTCACTGCAACCTCCGCCTCCCAGGTTCCTCCCTCAGCCTCCCAAGTAGCTGGGATTACAGGCACCCGCCATCATGCCCATATAATTTCCATATTTTTGTGGAGATGGGGTTTCACCATGTTGGCCAGGCTAGTCTCGAACTCCTGACCTCAGGTGATCCACCAGCCTCGGCCTCCCAAAGCGCTTGGATTACAGGCATAAGCCACCGAACCCAGCCCCCTATTTTCTAATAGTGTGTCTTCATCATCCTCATCATGATCTATATTTATCTATCTATTCATCTATCTGCTGAGTGTTTGTGTAGTTTGCTGTCTTCCTAATCATTATTGAATGTTTAATGAAAGCGTGGATCATCACATTCATTCTTGCTTCTTCAGTTACTTGCACAGTGGCATTAAAATTTGTTCAGTAGAAAGGAATGTAATATTTTACTTACGACGGGATTACATTGAAAGGCCAATGGATGCCCAAGACTGTTGCAAATCAGTGAGGTAGCTAGGGAACCAAAGATTAAAATAAATTTGCTGGTTCAATTTTCAATTGAATGACATTTTCTACTTATTAAGAGTGAATGCACATGGAGAAAAAGAGATACCTGACAGAGAAAATAATCATGGTTGTTACGATTTTTTCCTTTATATGGATTATAGAGCTAATAGATCAGGGGAATGATGTAGTGGCCTCAAATTCAAATGTTTTCAGGGGCCAGACAAGGAGAATACATTTGACAAAGTTTTATGTGTAAATCAATAAGGAGTTCAAAGGCCTGTGGAAAGTGGAGAACGCATGCCTCTCCTAAAGTCATTGAATTTCATTCTTCTAAATTTCAAATAGTGTATCCTCAATTATAACCTGAATTTTGTTATGAATTTGATTAATGTCTATCAAAATTTTATGTGGACATAAGATTGTTAAGATTTTAGTTCCTGCTAATAATGACTAATTCCCCACAATACAGAAATTTTGCTTTAATTGATCGTGCTGGTAACAACACTATATTTGGGTTATACCTCTTCAAACAGCATCATTCCCCTTTTTTAACTTTAGTTTTCCTTATGAGTCAAACGTGTATTGATGTCTAAGGAACAGAAGCCAGGTGTAAGAAATCTAAGTTCTAGTTCTGTCTATTCTAAATATTAGATCTAAAATTGGGGGTGTTTCCTTGAACCTCAATTATATAATACAAGGATTTTAATACATGACTTGTCTATACAATATTTTGCTTAATTTACTGAAAATCAATAATATGTCAATAACAGAGAAGCATATGCTACAGTTTTTAGTTATTTAATAATCATGAAAAGCATCATGTAAGAGGTTTTACTGCAATTTCATGTTTGATTAAGCTGAGCCCATAAAACCTCACCAATTTATGTAGACTAATGCAAGTAGCAGAAATGGTACTCAAATACAAGCTGCCTCTCAAAGTCAATGTTCTTGTTTCATGAGTAACTTGATTATTGCTTTGTTTCTTTTAAAACTTTTGCTTACACAATTGAAAAAAATCATAATTTTCCAAATCAAAATGAAGCTCATTTTCTTTGAAAAATCTACGGTAGTTTTTCCATAGACATTTTTGCTTGCACATTGAATTTATCTGTTGAATCTGATGGGATTGCATGAAAGATCACTCATAATATCCTAGAATCTCATGAACGGAGAAGACAATGTAATCTGACCTTAATCTGATAATACATGACCTTTCTCAACATAGCGCAGAATTGGCTAAATTGTGAACATCTCTAGGCTTAAAAAATTATCTTGTCCCTGAAGACTATTTGTTTTGTAAAAGTTTTGTTATTAAAAACAAAGTTATTTGTTATTGTATTGAAAATTTTCCCCATTTTTGAATGTTTGTTTTATAAAGTAATATATAATATGCTTATACTTTATTGCACATAAAAGCTTTAAATATTCAAAGATGACTAGTTTCAAAATATTTAAGAATTTTATAATTCTTATCTTTTATCTGATATTTACTCAGTGGGCTTTCACTTTATATAAATTGGGGTTCTTCACCACCTGAGTAACTCTTTTCTGTGTTTCTCTTACTGTGTCTGAATGTAAGTTTAGGTTTTGCCCACCAGAGACAGCAGTTCCATCATTTGTCATGTTCTTAAATTATTTTTGTTTTTTGGGGTAATTAAATCTAAGAATTCTTTCTTGAATTTGTAGCAATAGTTCTATACTACTGTCTCTTATTAAGCTCACAAACAACTATAAATTCTGGTTCTTTGTTTTGCATGGAGTCAAGCTGTATTTCCTTATATTGTACTTTTCAGTTTATTTTTGGACCTAATTTCAAGACTTCCATCTTTATCCATCTTAAAATTCTTCTAAAGTTTACTCTAACTTCAAACTTGATATGATCATTTTATATTATCCCATTCAAATTGTTTGCTATTTCTTCTTAAACTATGTCTTTTAAATGCTTTAGATTTTTAACAAGCACTTTTGGACATGTAAGCAAACATGTTTTACTACTTAACATAGACACATTATTCAGTAATCTTTCTATGAAGTATTTTACCAGTTACAAATTCTCCTAACTTTATTTCAAATCTAAACTTCTTATGTCCACATAATATTTTTATTAATATTAATATTAATCAAATTCAAAACAAAATTCAGGTTATAATTGAGTATACACTATTTGGACTTCAAGGGTTTAGAAGAATGAAATCCAATGACTTTAGGAGAGGCATGCATTCTCCACTTTCCACAGGTCTTTGAACTCCTTATTGATTTACACATAAAACTTCATCACATGTATTCTCCTTGTCTGGCCCCTGGAAACATTTCAGTTTGAGGCCACTACATCATTTCCCTGATCTATTAGCTTTATAATCCATATAAATCTTAGCAATTTATAAGATCATGTCTGAGGTTTACCAGTTATCTCTATTCTAAGTGCACACACAATGCTGTTAGAGAATTAATTCATAAGTTTTTTCCATGTTTAATATTAATGTCACTAGTATTGCCTGTACTTCCTCTATCTTTGTGAAAGGTGTGGGTTCACATTTTCTTCTCTTGCCTTCAAATTCCTCATGATTATGAGGCTACTGGTAGTAACTTCCCATGAAATTCTTTTTTCAGTGCCCTGGAATTTAATTCCTCTTAGCATAAAATCTTAAACTTCATTTGGAACAGCTAGAAAGAAACCTAAATTAGTGCACATATTTTGGAATTCAATTCCCTCTGAATAATGTTTCCTCAGACTGAATATATGAGACTGTTTCATGATCACAAATGTTATCTAAAAAAGCATTGAATTCCTCACTGTTAGTTATAACTGAGATAGTCTTAACTTTTCTCTCAGCTTGATTAAACTTTAGGCAGGTTTCTTCCTGAATAAATGTTCCTAACCTCCCCTTTCCTCTTATCGGTTTTACAAGCTGTTGACTGAAAATTAAGCCTGTTGAGGCATAAATAATTTGATAAAGTTTTACCATAAGCCAAATGTGAGAATCGAACTGGAAAGACACACCAACAAAGTTAAGAATGTTCCAGAGTCTGCTACAAGTTGGAAGGCTTTTATAAGAAATTTTAGGAAAAGGGAGGGTACTTCTCATATCAGAATTATCCTTGTTCATTGGAGGGTGCAATACAGAGGTTATAATCATTGGCTACAGAGTGCAACATATGGGCTAAGATATCTACATGCAAGATAACCAGTAAAATGTCATGACTCAGAAACAAATAGGTAAAACTTCATGATTCAAAAACAAGTCAGCATAATTTCCAGTGTCAGTAGGTCATACATTAATCAGTACATCAACAATTTGAGGAATTCATGATAAGATTCTTTACTTGGAGACAGGATACTTCCATGAATGACAAGACCTAACCCTAGACAGGTTAATTTGGATGTCAGCTAAATGTGACTTGTAGGTTATGAAAGCCAGGAATGTCTTTCTCAAGAACCTGGTGGCCATCCCTTTTAAATCATGAAGAAATATTAGACTTCTGTCTTTCAGTCTCTGTGGCGAGACTGACTTCAATAAGTGCCAATTGGCAAACACAGATGACCTAACCACATTGACCACACTCTCTGCTAAAGTCTTGCAGTACTTTTCCACTTAGATGTTCTTCCTCCTTTAGTTACAGGGGAGTTGAATTGAGCCTTTCTCTCTGATTGTATTAGCCTTTAAAAAAGTCTTTCTTTCCTGTTTACTTTTATAGTATGATATTTCTTTGACCTTATTAACCAAGCTATGGCATTCCCCTTTTTAAAAAAAAAAATTAAACATTAAAGTGTTGTTCTTAAATATAACAGTAATAACATTTATTGTGCACTGTTTGCAAGATTGTTGATTCATTTACTTCTCATATCATCTTCATAATAATGCTAAAGGAAAAGTTGTAGTATTGCCCCCAGATTTGCAGATCAGCAAAATAGGCTCAGAGAAGTTTGTTAACTTTCTTAAGATTATGTGCCAAAAGAGGAAAAGCTAAGATGCTAACCCTGGAAGTTAACTCCAGAAGTAATATATTTTACTGTTAGGCTAATCTGTCTAATTTTAAGCAATATTTTAATGCTACAGATTATTCTTCAATTCAGCTTTTATTTTACTAAAATAATATTTTCTTTCTAGTTTATTTGTCCTTATCCTATAATTTCAAATATACACCTTTAAAATCTGAACTCAAGGGAGCTATCAGAGCATTCTTCAGCTACATCAATCCCAATAATTTGACATTCCTCTTAGAGTCTCAGTTCATGCCTATCTTTATTCTCAACTTTTGTATCCACATTTTTCAAATTTGAGGTACATTTATTATGTGCTCAGCATCCCTCCTTCTAGCTATCACAAATTTGGAAATGACATAGTCTCTTTCTCCAAAGGTTAAACGGTATGTGTTCATTTTCTAAATAAAGTAATGAGGCATAAAAGGTAAATTGCAGTAGCAATAGCAACAAGATCAGTTTGCTGATAAGGGAAGATTTTAGTACTGATGTTGATGACACTGTCTGTCGAATATATTCCTTGTTGGAAATGACAAAAGAGAATAGCCTTATAGCAATCCACTAGACCATTCCAAATATCCATAGTGTGTAAGCTGATCATTACCCACCCTTGGGCATTCAGGGAACATTAGATTGCTGTTTTTTGTTGTTGCTGTTGTTACCTTGTTCAACTCTTTCACTTTTTTGGTAAGAATGGTTCTTTCTAAAAATGCCTTGTAATTTCAAGCATGACACCGGTTAATGAATTACTTCATTAATATTTTGATTTGCATGCTATTTGGTTAAAATATTTTAAATTCTGTTGTTTAGTTTTATCTAATCTTTGATGAAAATCTTACTATTTGCTTCTTTCTTCAAAAAATAATCCATCAAATGGAATAAGAATAATTTGCATTTTAGTTGGAGTTGTGACTTACAGATAAATATTTGATAACTTTTGGCAAATATCAATTAGTTTATTCTCAACTTTTGTAGTTCATCGTTTTAAAATTTGAGGTACATTTATTACATGCCCAGCACTCCTCTTTCTAGCTATTACAAACTTGAAAATAACACAGTCTCTTATACGGTTTGGCTCTGTCTCCACACGTAAACCTCATGCACTGCTCACATTTCAAAATGCAATCGTGCCTTCCCAACAATCTCTTAAAGTCTTAATTCATTCCAGCATTAACTCAAAAGTCCAAGTCCAAAGTTTCATCTGAGACAAGGCAAGTCCATTCTGCTTATGAGTCTATAAAATCAAAAACATGTTAGTTACTTCCAAGAAACAATGGGAGTAGAGGCATTGGATAAAGGTTCCCATTCCAAAAAGGAGAAATTGGCTAAAACAAAGGGTCTACAGACCCTATGCAAGTCTAAATCCAGCAGGGCAGTTGTAATTCTTAAAGCTCCAAAATAATCTCCTTTGGTTCCATGTCTCACACTGTGATGATTAATATTGAGTGTCAATTTAGTTGGTTTAAAGCATGCCAAGTATTGTTCCTGACTGTGGCTGTGAGGGTGTTGCCAAAGGAGATTAACATTTGAGTCAGTGGACTGGGAAAGGCAGACCCACGCTCAATCTGGGTGAGCACAATCTAATCAGCTCCAAGGATGGCCAGAATAAGAGCAGGCAGAAGAACATGAAAAGACTAGGCTGGTTTACTCTTCTGGTCTACAACTTTCTCCTGTGCTGAATGCTTCGTGCCCTTGAACATTGGACCCCAAGTTCTTCAGTCTTGGGATTCAGACTGGCTTCCTTGCTCTTCAGCTTGCAGATGGCCAATTGTGGTACCCCATGTTGTGATTGTGTGAGTCAATACTCCATAATAAACTCCCCTTTCTATATACACCGATCCTATTAGTTCTGTCTCTCTAGAGAACCCTGACTAATACATACATCCAGGGCTTGCTGATGCAAGGAGTGGGCTCCCACCACCTTGGGCAGCTCTACCTCTGTAGCTCTTCAGGGTAGTGCCCTTGCAGCTGCTTTCACAGGCTGGTATTGAATGCCTATGACTTTTCCAAGTCCACAGTGCAAACTGTCAGTGGATCTATCATTCTGGGGTCTGCAGGACAGTGACCCTCTTCTCACAGTTCCACTAGGTAGTGTCACAGTGAGGACACTGTGTGAGGGCTCAACACTATATTTTCCCTCCACACTGCCCTAGTAGATGTTCTCCATGAGAGCCCAATCCCTGAAGCAGACTGGTGCTTGAACATTCAGGCGTTTTCATACATCCTTTGAAATCTAGGTGGAGGCTTCCAAACCTCAACTCTTGCCTTCTGTGCACTCATAGACCCAACATCACATGGAAGCCACCAAGGCCTGGGGCTAGCACCTGCTGAAGCAATGGCCCAAGCTGTACCTTGGCACCTTTCATCCATAGCTGGAGCAGCTGGGATGCAAGGTGCCATGCCTTGAGGCTGCACAGAGCAGAAGGGCCTGGGCCTAGCCCATGAAACCGTTTTTCCCTCCTGGGCCTCCAGTCCTGTGATGGGAAGGGCTGTCACAAATGTCTCTGAAATACTCTGGAGGCATTTTCCCTATTGTGTTGACTATTAACATTCAGCTGTTCTTCTTTACTTATGCAAATTTTTGCAGCCTTGAATTCGTCTCAGAAAATGAGTTTTTCTTTTCTACTGCATGGTTGGGCTGCAAATTTTCTAAACTTTTATGCTTTGCCTCCATTTTAAATATAAGTTCTAGTTTCAGGTCATCTCTTTGTTTATGCAAATGAGTGTAGGCTATTAGAAGCAGCCAGCCACATCTTGAATGTGTTGCTCCTTAGAAATTTTTTCCACCAGATACCCTAAATCATCTCTCTCAAGTTCAAAGTTCCACAGATCTCTAAAGCAGGGACACAATGCCATCAGTCTCTTTGGTAAAACATAGCAAGAGTGACCTTTACTCCAGTTCACAATAAGTTGCTCACTTCCATGTGAGACCCCCTTAGCCTGGACTTCACTGTCCATAACACTATCAGCATTGTGGTCACAACCATTCAGCAAGTCTCTAGGAAATTCCAAATTTTTCTCATCTTCCTTTCTCCTTTTAAAGCCTCCAGATTCTTTCGACCTCTGTCCGTTATCCAATTCTAAAAGTACTTTCACATTTTCAGATATCTCTATAGTAATGCCTCACTTCTCCGGTACCAATTCTGTTTCTCCAAAAGACACACACACACACACACACACACACACACACACACACTTCCCTGTGCAAGATTGCCCTGACAGCCCATCACTCCAGAGAGGTAAGGAAACTCTGCTACTATATATTGTCCTACATTCAATCTTTTGGTACCTTTTGGGAAAGCTCAGTGAAAGTCTAAAAAATAATTAGAAAGTAGAAAAAAATTTTTAATTAAATAACTTTTGTTAGGGAAACTTTAACACAACTCTAAGTTACAAATCTAATTTTAAAAAGAAACATGAAATCTCATTTGAAGACAGAAAACTTCTTTCTGTTTTGGAAATACAAGGTACTTTCTCTTCTGTGGAATTTAATAAGCTGATATGAATCAGTATCTTAGCATTCTACCTAGAAGGGGAAAGCAAAATTATCTTTGTGACCAAAATGGTGACACATAATTACTCACTCACAAAAAAAAAAAAAAAATCACTAACACTACAGCATTTTCAAAAGCACATTTTCCCAGTCATGATATCTAGCTTGAAGAGTATAATTTAATGAAGAATATTCTGTCATCCTTTGAAGTTTAACTGAATATGCAAGTAACCAAAAACCAAGCTTCCAGTAGAAGGTGAGTACCAAATTTCTTATGAACTTATTTTTAAAGCTTCTGCTTAACTCAGGTATATTTCTTTGCAATTCAATGTGAATAAGAAATCTTTTTTTTTTTTTTTTTGTCTTGAATGATGTAATCCTTATCAAAGTGTAGGTGCATAAAGTATGGATGGAGGATGAAGGATTACAAGAAGTCACTAAAAGGCAATTTTTTTTTTTTTTTTTTTTTTTTTTTTTTTTTTGAGACAGAGTTTCCCTCTTATTGCCCAGGCTGGAGTGCAATGACACAACCTTGACTCACTGCAAGCTCCACCTCCTGGGTTCAAGCGATTCTCCTGCCTCAGCCTCCCGAGTATACTATTTTTAAAACTTTGAATGTAAATTGATTATAGCTTTTGAGAAATTAATAAGATGAAGAAAGCAAAGATGTAGTTTAGAACAACCAATTTACAACTGAGCTGAGAAGGACTGAATATCTTACTTTAAGTTTGTATGCTATTAATTTGTGTAAGGAATTAATTGTAATTATTTCATAAATAGTATCTCCTTTGTCTTTTAATTCTATTTGTTTTCTTGATAACGTCTATATTATTGCCTATGTTGACAGCAATATTGGACCAATTGGGCAAAGTTTAACAGCCATAGATATTTAAAGGATCCACAACATTGTCACTGTATTTCATTGGCAGAAATCCTACAAATGCTCACCCTAAATGATCAAATGCTATTTTGGCAGAATGCTGGGAAGGTAGAAATTTACAGGCTCATTTTAGAGTAAAGATTTAGAATCAATCTGTTGAAATGGATACAAAATTTATAGTTCAAGTACTGTAATTATTTCAAAAGTTTATAAGGGCGACTTTTTACTGACCCTATTGTAAAATTAATTTCATAATATCATAATGGTATTGACTGAGAAAATAATTTAGACAAAGCTCCCATATATACCTAAAAAATGCCCAAAGGCAACTCATTTGGCAGTGTGTTATCTTCCACTTAATTACTCAATAAGTTGCATTCATTGTTTACAATGTGTCAACACTGTAGTAAACTTGCTTGGTGTATTCGTTAATTTAGTTTTTTTAAAAGCCCTGTGAAGTATGGATTGATATCAAACCTATTTCAATTGGACTACTAGAGCCTAGCAAAGTAAAATAACATGTCCAAGGAAATACAGCTAGAAAGGAGGAAGCCAAGATAAAAACCTATTTATTTTGACTCCAGAGTTCACTCAACTGACCTGCTAAATTATAATTCAAACATTCAAAAACTTAGTTAATTTTCTACATTTGGAAAAAAAAAAAAAAAAAACATTTTCTTTTCTCATTGAACTACTACAAACTTTGTAGGATATTAAACCATGTGTAAAAATGGGCATATTAAAATATTTCATAAGATGATTTCTGCCTGCAGCTAGTTACACAAGCATTGAGGAGTAAACATCTTTTTTTTTTAAGATTAAAAAGGAACTAGAATTTTAATAGACAGATTGATAAGGAGGATACTTCAAAGTAGACAAAGTCAAGACTATAGGAGGAAAAATCGTAGAGAATATTCATGGGGGAATAAGAAGACTTAATGTTTCTGGAAAGAGGACGATATGCTGAGTAGTGATAAGAGATAAAGCTTTTAAAGGGGGTTGGGTTCAAATCATAAAGATCTTGAAAGCAAGTTTAGAAAACAGGGACTTTGTTTCTTTGAGAACAGAAAATATGGCTAATTTTAATAGGACAGTGACAAACATAGATTAAATGTGCGATTTGTGAATATTATTTGATTGCTTCTTTATAGAATGAAGTGTGTGAAGAATTTTAAGTTGAGAGAAATGGCATAGTTTGGTTCCAAACACTTTATTGTAAAATAATAATAATAATAATGTCGATATTATTGTCTGAAAAAGTTTGGATTTTAAAAAGTAGAAATTTGGCTGTATAGAAATTTCCATTTCTGAATGTTCAAATTGTTTTAACACATCTTAGGATTACTGATTAAGGTAGAATATACATAGGAGGATGAGTATTGCTGACTAATTCATCAGAAAATTTAGTAATTTTCATGAAGGTCCAGTGTTTGTAGTATCTTTTCACACTTCATAGAAAGCACATTAAGAATAATATGCCTCTGAATCTGCACTGATTTAGACAATAAGGAAGAACTTTTTGAGAGTATTAATGTACTGCAAAGTTTTTTATAGTTATGAGATATTTTTACATCATTAATCATAATCTCATTCATTTTTAATATCTAGATTTGGGCAAATTCATAAATGTATTCTATAGCTAATGCTACATTATATTGTATGCATTTCATTTCTAAGAATAAAATTAAAATTCTATTGTATATAAATTAGTAATATAAATTCATTTGACTAATGTTGATATTCACAGCTTCTGTCAATTGCTCTCATTCTTAAAATTATTTATTTGTTAGGAGATAGAGTCCTATAAGTTTAATCACTGTCCTCAATACTTAGTATTGGGCAGTTGAGCTGGTAATTGCAAATCCTCTATGTAAGAATATTCTTAATTTTCCCAAGCAGTAGCTATTAAAGTTCTTACTATCCCATCAACAACTTCCAAATTTAAAGTCCACAAAAATTGGATCTCCAAATACACAATCAAGAACTCTTCAGGAATATAGGGTTAAACAAAGACTGTCTTGAAAAGATCTCACGTGTGAATTTGCACTATTTGATATAGGTTTTCATGCCTGTAGTTCAATGTCTCTAGGTTAGGTGTCTCTCCTCTGTCCTCCTAGCCACTTTGTACTATTTTTACACTCGGAACAGTCTGTCTATCTGCTTGTCTCTAAAGCAATGGTTTAAGCAATCACTTTAGAGACAAATGGAGGCAACTGAAGGGAGTTTGTTTTAGTTTTAATATTCCAGATGCTAAATATAGCACCTGAAACTCAACCTGTATATGCTGAATGGATGAGTGAGATGACTGCCTGGTTGAAAAACAAGGACAGATGAGAAATGCAGGGTCAATAAAGCTGGAAGTAATGCATTTTTAAATACACTTTAGTTTCAACAGGAGTAACAGGAAAGCCAGAGACTACATTATTAGTTAGTGACGAATGTTATTGCTGAAACAATATTTCCTTCATCTTATGACACTGCTTCACTGAAGTTTTCTATGAAATCTGTGTTCTAGCTGCATTGCCTTTGGCTAGAAATGTGCAGTGAAGAGAGATTATAAACAGCTTTGTACTTAACCTTTTGGTTGCTGCTTCAGCCTTCACCCCAGACTGAAGACCCCCCAGTTCTCCAGGACCTCCATGTGCTCAAAAGCCTCAAGGTTTATTCATAAACACTATTTCAATTTCCCAAGGGTATCAGACAGTGCTGGGGAATATATGGAACTTAACATAGGAGTATATTTCTAGGTAAGTCTCTGGGAGAATTAAGACAGCACCTGCCCATGTGAAGTATGTAATTTAAAAAAGACATGAAAATACATAAATCAGATCACTAATACTGGGAATAAAGGTGGCAAGATTGAAGTGCTATTGGACCTAAAGACAGAGGGATGTAATCCAACATTTATTTGACCTTTCACTTCAGCCCATAAAGTTGACAAAGCTAAACTAAGAAATATAATAAGGCTTTCATCTCAAATCCTACTATACAACCCAAGTCGGCAAAGATTAACTATGTAGGATTGCTTTTTTTCTTTTATTGAGGGCAAAAGGACCTGCAAACCAGGAAGCTTTCCCTGAGGCCTGAAGTAGAGAGCTTCCTCCACCTTAGGTCTTAGGCATCTTGGGGTTGTAACAAGAGATTCTGTACGAACTTGGAAAAAAACCACAAGGAGAGATTTATGCCTGGGATTTTGTTTCCTAGATTGACTGCCTTTACCTCTTTGATCACTTTAGTCACAAGGAAAATTTAAAAGGAGAACCATCACAACTCTTTTCTCCAGATTACCTGGGTATAGTGAAAGTTCTGCCCACTTTTATTCCTAGGTATAGAGTCAAGCGGTGTATCTTTAAAAGTACCTCATCTAAAACCTAAAGATAATAATATCTGGGCTGTAGAACAATTACAGTGTCAAAGCTAGGTTAAAAAAAAATGTCTTTACTGGGCCCAGTGGCTCACTTTTCTAATCCCAGCGTTTTGGGAGGCCGAGGTCGGTGGATCCCTTAAGCCTGGGAGGTGGAGGTTGCAGTGAGCTGAGATTCTACCACTGCACAGTCACTCACTCCAGCCTGGGTGACAGAGTAAAACCCTTTCTCTGGGAAAAAAAAATGGGAAGATATTGGCTCCTTGGAATTACAAATTTATAAAAACCTAACAACATATTATGTCTAGCCTGTAGAACAAACCACAAGGGTAATGCACATTCTGACAAAAGTTGAAGTGTGAAAATAAAAGGAAAATAATAAAGTTTATTCAATAGTATTTATCTTATGAGACACCCTAGATCTATGTAAGTGTTGTTATTGATGGTTGAAATATTGCAAAATTATATAATATACTCTCTTTTTAGAAAAAAATTAAATAATTAGATGAAGCATGGGTTGTTTTATTATAAATGTAAAAGTTATAATGTAAAGTATTTTATGAAATATTATGAAAATTTCTAGGATAGGAATTGTGTCTTCATTTACTTACAGTGACTTACACATAGTGGGGACATTAAATGACTTAATGAATCATTATTTGTGAATAATAAAAATTTGCTATTTTGCATTATAAACCATGTTTCATGACATATTTTACCTAAAAGAAAATTAGAGAGAAAATGGCACCTACTCTATTCCTACTTTACTGTATTAAAGCCCAAGTATGTTTAATCCTGGGTCACCAATTTCTTTCCTATAGCAGTGATAGCTGTTAAGTAATAGCTATCGTGCATACAGTGCCAAGTTTTATGCTACATGCAAAACACATCTTAATTCGTTTAATCTTCATAACAACTATATCTTTTTTTGGAGTTAAGGGCTTTTAAACTGTTTTAATTATATTATAGCCTATGCATTTTTGTGTATTCTCTAACAAGTCTTTGCCTAATCTAAGGTCACAATGTTTCCTATGTTTTGCAGAAACAAGTTTTAAAAAGAAGAAATGTATCAAGAATTCAATGTACTGAATTCCAAGGTTGCTGCAAAACTAAAATATTCTAGAGGGTCTGATATTGATGTAAGTATGGACATATGGAACAACATATACAATTTTGTTCTAAATAGACTAAATAGAACTACATTAATAATTCAGAAATAGTCTCCGACATTCATAGTCAGTTGACCTCCTTTGTTTTCTTCTAGAAGTTTTATTGTTCAGGGCTTATATGTTTCAAGTTAATTTTTATATGTGGAATGAGGTTTGGCTTACTTTTTTTCCCATATAAATACCAAGTTTATCCAGCACTATTCATTGAAAAGCCTGTCCTATTGCCATTGAAATACCTAGACAATTTTGTTGAAAATCAACTGACTATGAATGAGACTATTTCTGAATTATTAATTTAGTTCTATTTAGCCTATTTAGAACAAAATTGTATATGTTGTTCCATATGTCCATACTTACATCAATATCAGACCCTCTAGAATATTTTAGTTTTGCAGCAACCTTGGAATTCAGTACATTGAATTCTTGATACATTTCTTCTTTTTAAAACTTGTTTCTGCAGAACATAGCAAAAACATATTTATAAAATAAATATTTGATAAAACATTTGTACCCAGAATATATAAATAACTCTTAACAACACAATAGTAAAAAATAATAGTGAGCAAGCAGTTTGAATAGACACTTCACAAAAAGTATGTTGAATGGTCAATAAACAATACAAAGATGCTTGATATCATTAGATTGTATGGAAATGCAAATTAATATGTCAATGAATTATTACTGCATGCCCACTAACATGGTGAAATAAACAAACAAATAACTACCTAACAACATTAACTACTAGGAAAGAGGCAAAACAACTAGAAACCACACATTGCTTTTGGGAATGGAAAATGGTAAAGCTAGTTTGGAAAAGAGTTTGACAATTTCCTATAAAGTACATAGACCAAGGAACTGAGAATTTTACTTTTATGTATCTAAGAGAAATAAAAACAAATGTTCAAAGACTTACACTCAGAGGGTAATAGCAATTTTATTCATAACAGCCCCAGACAACTAAGTGAACAGATAAACACATTGTGGTATATTTATACAATAGCATAACACTCAACAATAAAAAGGAATGAACTATTGATACATGCTATATCGTGGTGACTCTCAGAGGCATTGTATTAACAATGCTAGAAGCCAGAAGAAAATGACAAGAAACTAGATATTTCCCTTTCCATTATATTTTAAGAAGGCAAAATTATTATCCAGAAAGTGAATCACTATTTGCCAGGGTCTGGATATGGGGAGACAGGGAGCATGAGGGAATGTTTTGGGGTGATGTAAATAAATGTCTGTGTCCTGATTGTGTTGATGGTTACACTACTACATATATTAGTCAAGATTCATCAAACTGTACCCTTTAAAAGAATGACTATTTTATGTGTAAATTGTATATCAACAAACATGTTTTAGAAATCTATATTATTTACTCTTAGAAAAATGTTTCCTACATTATTTCTTCCCCTAGTGAGCTAGTTTAAGTATAACACACACATACTTTTTTTCTATTTTCTTTCCCTCCCACCTCCAATATTTGCCTTTCTCCCCCATAACACTCAACAAGAATATGTGAACTGTGAGAATGGTTGCTACTTTTTCTAAACCTGAATTTTGTAAAAGTCAGCCCCAAATGAAATATCCAATGAAATGAAAACTAGATTCTCCCTGCGTGGGAGATACTTCCCCATATTTTCAAATATCAGGAAGCATATGCTAGAATCTAGCTTAAATTCTTGCCTAATGTATCTGGAGTTTCCATGTTTCTCTTGTGAAGAGATGGCCTATAGCCACTAACAGTTTACCTAGAGTTTAAGCTGCTTATGGAAAGGGGGAAGGAGATGGAAGGATGAGCAAGTAATTGTGTTTAAAGGCAGCAAATAATCTTAGCTGATTTTACAAAAAATACCTTACTATAATATAGCCTCTATCCCTCAAAAAATTCACATATACAATTCCATTCACATACACACTTAAAAGGTTCATAGAGTACATGAATGTCAAGAACATAGAAAATGAGAGAGAACCCTTTTTTCTATAGGAGTAGCAAAGATACTTTTATATCCTTGAAAATACCTTTCTCTAGTGCCTGACTCATTATACAATCAAATGCACTGATAAATAGCAGTGCTTGTGATAAGGATAATGACAATTTCTTTTCTCAATTGAGGTAACATTTCAAAATGTAGTTTAATTTTTGGTTACTATTTCCAAAATAGCAATGTAAAAAGAGCATGAATGAGAACATGAGGCAATTTGAGAAACATGACATTAGGAAACGGATGAAAACTCAAATGGCACTTTCAAAGTTGTTGTCTTGCCTTATTTGATTTTCTACAGATGTCATCTGTTCTCAGCAAAATGTACTGCTACCCTGCAAGTAATCGATGTGCCACTGTGTGAATTTGCACTGTCAGAGACATTCTTTTTTCCTGAGTCTTTACTGATTTTTGTAGAGCAACAAAACGATCTAACCAAGGGTCCTACTCTCTTTCAGTAACTACCATTCTATTTGTCCCAGAAATGTTTTTATAAATAATGTTATGAATAAATATTAACAATAATTAGAAGAGAGAAATATTGTTGACCTTAAAAATAGCAGAATGTATATATTTTATGTATGGTAAATACCTTCAACTTCCAAGTATCCTTGAAAATGGTGAACGGATAGTCAGAGATGGCATGAACCGAAATATCACAAATAAGGTATAAATGTTTTAGGTCTAAATATGACAATTTCTTTTCCCATCAAAATTTTCTCAATATTATGAAAAGTAATAACCAATTTGAGCAACTAATCATCAAAAGTAAATCGTTACTAAACATATTGTTACCTCTGATTTAATTTCCTATGAGACTGGTCGTTAGCTAAGATGTGAGTAAAAAATAACAAAAGAGTCATGGGGCATTGGAATTTCCGCAAAAACAATCAGCTCCAACAGAATAAAACAAAAGTTACCTCAGCTTGGTCTGCATTTAGGAACCCCTTTAATCTTTGTTGATAATTCTTCATCCAATTACTAATTTTTCAGTGGAAAATTGGAGCAGCAGGACATAGCTTTTACTAAATCCACGAGGACTTATTGCCTTATTATATGCCTTGCAGTGACTATTCAGGAATTTGTCGCCATTTTTCAGGGGGTCAATCCTAGCTTTTATTTATCTGTTCTTCTCAGCAGATGAAATACTCTTGCTTTGCAGACCAAAGAAATCATCACTTTTGAGCTATATTTTTAAATAAACTCCTTAACTGCTCTGTTAATCCTTTAGTTCCCTTATCTCTAATTTAGGGAGAAGTTATAGTATATATTACCTATTTTTTTTATTATTATTATTATTGAGACGGAGTCTGGCTCTGTCCACAGGCTGGAGTGCAGTGGCGCCATCTTGGTTCACTGCAAGCTCCTGCCTCCCAGGTTCATTCCGTTCTCCTGCCTCAGCCTCCCAAGTAGCTGGAACTGCACGCACCCGCCACCACGCCCGGGTAATTTTTTGTATTTTTAGTAGAGACGGGGTTTCACCGTGTTAGCCAGGATGGTCTCGATCTCCTGCCTCGTGATCTGCCCACCTCGGCCTCCCAATCACCTATGTTTTTTAAAGTGTTTAATAAAGTAAAAGACATAAAATGTTTAAAGCAGGCCCTGGGACATCATAAGGGTCAATATGACATAATGTTATTGCTAATTTTGCATCTCTACTTCCACATTTCTTGACCATCTCAAAAATTGCTCCAAATTTTCATCCATATTCTCTTTCTGCGTTGCTGTCTTAGAGAAAGAAGACTCTGTCCTCCTTTCTAAG
Organism: Rhinopithecus roxellana; assembly: GCF_007565055.1. Taxonomy (NCBI): domain Eukaryota; kingdom Metazoa; phylum Chordata; class Mammalia; order Primates; family Cercopithecidae; genus Rhinopithecus; species Rhinopithecus roxellana. The sequence goes on from NC_044558.1 coordinate 35,989,619, forward strand.
ATCATATTTATCTTAATTAAAAAACTTTTTAAAGTTCTGGTAATTTCATGGTCAAGAACAAATCATCAAGTAGTGGTTGTTTTCCACTGGTTGTTTAAATTTTAATATTTAAATTTAAAATTTTTAATATTAAATTAAAATTTAATATTTTAAATTCCTTAACCTAGAATCCACCATTTTAATTCTACTCTATTCGTCCAATTTTTTAAATTAATACTTATCCAAAAATCTTCCCAGAATAGGCTTTTTTAAGAAAAAATTACTTCTCCACCGCAGTACCATTGCTTTTTCATTTCTCTGGAATGCACTTCTTTTGTCTGGTAACCAAAATGTTTCCTTATTCAATATTCAACAAGCATTTGGATTTATTGTGTGACAAGGATAATTACTAATCATTAATAACAATGCATTCTTACACATTTCTCAGCCCCCAGGAATTCTGGTGAATTCATGTTACTCATCCTAACCAATGGGTTTTTAGTGAAACATAGAAAAGGTGGTTTGAATTTCCATGTACACTTTATCCAACTAAGGGAACCGTGGTGGTTTTGTGTTCCTAATGATGCAGCTTCAAGGTGTCTGAATTTACATTAGCCTGAGACCTTGGATAATGGTGGGGAGCAAAACTCCTACCAGCCCACACTGGATATGTATGATGAGCAAAAAATAAACTCTGTAATGTTAAAATAAGGATGAATTGGGGTTTTTGCCAAGCAGAACCTCAACTGCCTTGACCATCCTAGATGCTAGAGACAAAGAAATGAAAAGAATTGTTATTCTTAAGAACCCATAAGGTAGAACCTTGCTATCTAATATTGTAGTCACAAAGTACATTTAATATATATATATATATTTTATTATATGTATTTTTTTTTAACAGAGTCTTGCTCTGTCTCCCAGGCTGGAATACAGTGGTGCGATCAGGGCTCACTGCAGCCTCTACCTGCCAGGCTCAAGCAATCCTCCCACCTCAGTCTCTTGGATAGCTGGGACTACAGGTGAGCATCACTATACCCGGCTAATTTTTGTGTTTTTCATAGAGATGGGGTTTCACTATGTTGCCCAAACTGGTCTCAAACTCTTGGGATCAAGTGATCCACCGGCCTCACCCTCCCAAAGTGCTGGGATTACACTGTGCCTGGTCAACATTTTAAATTTAAATTAGTTAATATTAAAAAAAAAAAAAAAAAAAACCTTAAAGTTGAGTTCCTTTGTTACACTAGCCATATTCCAAGTGTTTTATAGCTACATATGTCTAGTAGCTCTCATATTGGACAACGTATGACTAGTTCCATCTTTAGAGACTATGATTGAACAGCACTGGTCTAGAAGAATCAAGAAGAAAGAAGCACATGTGCTATTGCAATACGGTTTCATAAGTGGTGGTAACAGAGCTGTAGGTATAGAAAAATTATGTTGGTAAATAGAAATTCTCAAAATATTATTTTTAGTATATTTTGAGAAAAATGAGAGGAAATGACATATGGCTCTTTATATTAAAAGTTGTAAAATCGGATTCCAATTTTAGAACTTTATTCAACACATGTATTAGAACAGATATGCAATGATGTACACAGAAATATTTAATATAGCAATTCAGTTTTAATGCTAGATGTCTGGTAGCAATGGCAACAACTATATGCTCATTTATTTGGGCCTGGAAATATAAATAAATTAGATCCACAGAACAAGATATTATGCCATTTTTAACATAAAATGAATTGGGATGTCCTTATGGTTGGGTTTCATGAGGTGAGATAGTCCTACTTGAGAAAGAAAAAAAAAAACTACCATCACCACAGTGTATCAGGTAGAGAGGGCTCTAGGTAGCAAGAACAAAGCTAAACTTGAACTATCTGTAAGGTTCTAGATGCTTTGGGGGCTGGATTTCTGTAGTAGAGAAAATCCAAGGATCACTGATGAAGTCCTCCATTTTTAAAACTGTGGACATTTTTAAAAGTCAGTGAAGTACAGGATGCCAACATTGCCATCTCTAGCAGGAGCAGGAATGTTTGGACACAGTTCAGAGGAACTTTACAAAGGATGTGATCTTGGAGAGCTATCAAAGTTGTGCTCACTGGGGTTTTGAGTTCACAGTGAATGCAATAAGGACACACAATTCTGACTTTACCACTGAATGCAACCAAAAATCCTGGACAATCCGCATGAAGCAGCTATTTGAGGACTATGCCAAGTAAATGTTGGCTGCAGTGAACAGGGAACTCAAAGCACTCATGTACTGGTGGCGAGTTTTCTGTTTTTGTCTTGTTTTCTTTTCCTGTTATCTTCAAGTATGGAATCAAAGAGAACCCGAAACCTAGAACTGCATACCAGTTGCACACAGAAATGGTTTCTAAAGGATCCCTCTTTCTGGTCAGAGGAGCAGGAAATCCAGGTCCTATGAAACAGAGAGTGGAGGGATTTCCTGTTTTTATTTGTTATGTTTTCTGTTCCTTTCTGTCTTAGCCTGAGGCCCTAGCAGCTGTGTGTCTATTTTACCTAATAGTTTGTGAGTTCCGGACGGCACACATTCTCTGTCTCTATTGTTGTATGCCTATTATCTATAACGTGCCTGGACATACAAAGTATCTGTACAAGAAAAGCTAAAACATTAGATAAAAGGTAGAACAGGCCTCATGCACAGGAACATGGAGTGATCAGAAAGACGAAGGCATTCAGGATACTTTGGTCTTGGAGAAAAATTACCTAGAAGTGGTAAATAGGATCAATAGGGCAGGTCATTGAAAGTCATTTATCTGACAGGAGAAGTAGAAAATAAAAAAAGACTATATTGGTTAGGAAGAAGAGAAAATTCCAGTGAAAGTTTATATTAGACATAATATCACATTTCATCAACTAATTTTACAAATATTTGAATAATATTGGTTACAAAAGCATTGATGTCTTATAAGATTTAAACAACCTTCATTTTCTGTACATTACCTTGGAAAGTAATTCTTTTTTTTTTTTTTTTTTTTTTTTTTTTTTTTTTTTTTTTTTTGAGACGGAGTCTCGCTCTGTCGCCCAGGCTGGAGTACAGTGGCCGGATCTCAGCTCACTGCAAGCTCCGCCTCCCAGGTTTACGGCCATTCTCCTGCCTCAGCCTCCCGAGTAGCTGGGACTACAGGCGCCTGCCACCTCGCCCGGCTAGTTTTTTTTTTTTTTTTTTTTAGTAGAGACGGGGTTTCCCCGTGTTAGCCAGGATGGTCTCGATTTCCTGACCTCGTGATCCGCCCGTCTCGGCCTCCCAAAGTGCTGGGATTACAGGCTTGAGCCACCGCGCCCGGCCCCTTGGAAAGTAATTCTAAAGTAAAGTAAGCACTCACTTTAACCCACAAATATTTATTAAGGGCCATTCTGGCAATACTTCATTTTATTTTTAAGAGAAAGGATCTTATTCTGCATTCACACTGGAGTGCAGTGGGGTGATCATAACTCACTGCAGCCTCGAACTCCTAGACTTAAATACTCCTCCCATTTCAGCCTACCAAGTAACCGGGAGTGCACTATGGCCATGCAACACCACCAGGACTTTTGTTTTGTTTTGTTTTTTTGGTGTTTAGTTTTTAGTAGAGACAGAGTCTCACAGAGTTGCCCAAGCTGGTTTTGAAATCCTGGCTCAAGCGCTTCTCTGGCCTTAGCCTCCCAAAGCATTGGGATTACAGACATGAGCCATTGTGCCCCGTCTAAGTGAATTGAATTTAATTTACTAAGTTGAGGGAAGATATTTCTAGTATTCAGCCTTGGTGAACTTTTCTAGTACTCACTGTGCACTGAGAACTCTGTGAAGCAACAATGTTCAATGAACAGAAGTTGTTTCCTCTCATGTGGGCAAGGACTTTTGTTTCCATGATTTGCTGTCAGTGTTTTCCTTACATTTTTCTAGCTCATTTCGTTTTTTTTTCAGACATCTGTGATTTCAGGGTTTAGGCAATGCAGTAAATTATTTCATACACTCTCTCCTGGACATGTTCCAAGTAAAATGTCCTTATTCTACTATTTTGTACAGTCCATGTAACATCTCATGATTTTATTGGATACATCAATTGTGCAGAGGATTTGATTGTATATGGGCAAATATGACCATACAATTTCTCTAGTTTATCTTCTGTGTAATGTATCCTTTAAACAATCTCATAAATAAACCCAGCCATTTCCCCAGCTTGTCCTCCCTTTACAGACCCACACTGAAAGCAAAATGTGTAAATTTTCTTTTTCACAACAAAATTACTCCACTCTGGAGACTCAATGGACAATTACTTCCCCCTTTGAATTCATTTTGTGCTGTGTTCCGTGCTGCGTAAGTTTACAAAATCTCTTCATTAACCTAGTCTTTAAGTCCAGGAGTTAAATCTAAGCTCCTGAAACAGTCATACCGGGCCAGACTACTGGCCTTCCCTTGAACTCTCTGGTTCTCAATACATGAGCCCTTATATAACACTTACAATATTCATCTTGAAAAATCTCGGCTACTGGATGCATGTAGGAAACACGTCAATGCGATTGAGTTTTCTGAAAAGCAGATAATATGCATCCTGAGAAGTAAACTCTTAAAGCTAATTTTGAATAAACGTTATTTAAAAGGTGTTTTGATTTTCCTATGCCTGATTATAAGATACAGTCTTGCACTGCATAACAATGTTTCAGTCAGTATGGACTGCCTATGCTACAGTGGCCCCATAAGCTTATAATGGAGCTGAAAAATTCCTAGCACCTGGTGTTGTCATAGCCAGCCATTGTAACATGATAGCACAATGCATGGCTCATGTGTTTACAATGGTGCTGATGCAGGCAAAGCTACTGCTCTGCCAGTTGTGTAAAAGTATGGCACATACAGTTATGTATAGGACACAATACTTGATAATGATAATAAACTCTTACTAGTTTATGTATTTACTATACTATACTTTTCACCCTTATTCTAGAGTGTACTCCTACTTATAAAATGTTAAAGCCAGTTGCAGTGGCTCACACCTGTAATCCCAGCACTCTGGGACGCTGAGGTGGGAGGCTAGGAATACAAGTGGAGTGAGCTATGATCACACCACTGCATTCCAGCATGGGTGACAAACCAAGATGAGACCCTGTTTCTAAATAATAATACATTTTAAAAAAGAAAAAAATAAAGTTAACTGTAAAACAACATCAGTCAGGTCCTTCAGGATGTACTCCAGAAGGCATTGTTATCACAGGAGATGACAGTACCATGCTTGTTATTGCGCCTGCAGACCTTCCAGTGAGAAAAGATGTGGTGCAGGTGAAAGACAGTGATTTTGATGATCCGAATTCTGTGAAGGCCTAGGCTGATGTTTGTGTTTTAATTTTTAATAATAGCAAAATTTAAAAAGTAAAAACCTTAAAATAAAATGTGTTAAAAATAGAATAAAGCTTGTAGAATAAAGAAAGAAAGACAATATTTTTGTCAGCTGTACAATGTGTTTGTGTTTTAAGCTGTTATTACAAGAGTCAAAAAGTTGTTTAAAAGGTTACAAAGTTGGCCGGGCGCAGTGGCTCACACCTCTAATCCCAGCACTTTGGGAGGCTGAGGCAGGTGGATCATTTGAGGTCAGGAGTTCAAGACCAGCCTGGCCAGCATGGTGAAACCTCGTCTCTAGTAAAAATACAAAAATTAGCTGGGCATGGTGGCAGGCACCTGTAATCCCAGTTACCCAAGAGGCTGAGGCAGGAGAATGGCTTAAACCTGAACCCAGGAGGCAGAGTTTGCAGTGATATTGTGCCACTGCACTCCAGCCTCCAGCCTGGGCAATAAAGCAAAGACTCCATCTCAAAAAAAAAAAAAAAAAAAAAAAAAAAAAAAAAAATTACAAAATTAAAAATTTTCAATAAGCTAAGCTTAATTTATTATTAAAAAATACATAAATTTAGTGTAGCCTAAGTGTACAGTGTTAATAAATCTACAGTAGTGTATAATAATGTCCAAGATGCTGATATTCATTCACTACTTGCTTGTTATCTCACTCAGAGCAACTTCCAGTCCTGCAAGCCCCATACATGGTAAGTGCCCTATACAAGTGTGCTGGCATGTTTAGATATGTTAAGATACATAAACACTTACCACTGTGTTACAGTTGCCTACAAGATCCGGTACAGTAACATGCTGTACAGGTTTGTAGCCTAGGAGTAATAGGCTAGACCATACAGCCTAGTTATGTAGTAGACTATACCATCTAGGTTTGTCTAAGTACATGCTATGATATTCACACAATAGTGAAATCACCTAAAGACCCATTTATCAGAATGTATCCCCATTTGTTAAGTGATACATATCTAGTAAAATTGGAGGCATCTGGGACACAAGAACAGCATTACTAACATCATTAACAGAAGTGCTCTCATTTTTTTTTAATTGGAAAAATCTAGGCAAATCACTTTGAGAGGAACTAAAATTAAGATTGAGATTCCTGGCCTTTACTGTAAATTTACTGAATCAGACTGCCTCAGAAACCAATTAACTATGTATGCTTGATATGGGGTGTAGGAGGGGGATACAGGAAGGTTTGCCCCAATGCAAAATGGTGAATACTAATTTGATTATACAGCTTTTAAGGCTACTTTTTGCAGTGTTCCTGATTTCTCCCTTCCTTTGAGGCTGGCCCCTGTCCTTGCTCACTGCTGCAAGCATACCTGTTAGTAATAGCCATTCCCCTGCTGTCTAATGGGATCATATTCTTTAAATAGATAAATATTGCAAAAAGATCTCTCTCTTTTTGCAAAATTAGAGTAAATATTCTATAAGTATGGACCCAAGGGTCTCTCTTATGCATGTGAAACCAATTTATATAATGGACTGGACAATAGAAACAGCTTTAATTTTTCTCTTCATTACCTTAACCCTTCTCTCTTGAAGTCTCTTTTCTGCCCTGAATGACATTTCAGAGCTATATGATAATTTGGTGGTCACTTTCAGATATAGAAATATCTAATTCAATCTGAATCAAAGTTTTAATCTTGCGTCCAATATAAGGCATTCACTTCTCACCAGTTTAGTTCAGAGTTAACCCTATGCTATAGAGCCGTAGGCCCAGTGGCGAGGAAGGAGTAGGCTGGAGAAATGAGATCTGGTCTGTTATTTTGCAATCTTTGTTCCAAATACCCTTTCTCCCATTCCCACCCCAACAATTTCACCTCTGTGCTTCTCATTTAATTTTGGCTGGTGTCCATATTTTCTGGAACATATTGGCTGTTTCTTTGGAGACCATGAACACTATGTCATTTCTTTTTGTGGGTGATTTAATCTCCAGGAGACTTCACACATTATCCTCATAAGCTCCTACCCTGAGTTCTTTTCCCTAGGAAACAAACCTCTTGGGCATCTCTCAGGGTTTCCTTTTGGCCCACTGCAAAACTTACAAACCCTTGTTCCACAAAACAGGAAAGGACAGGTCTACTCCCACCCCCCCCTTACCTTTTCACCTCTCTCCTCACCTTCTATTTCAGGTTTATTCAGCCAGCCTCTGAGTTGAAAGAAGAAAGAGCATCATTCCTGCATTTTTGGAAGAAGGAGGAGGGGAAATGCGATCAAATCTCTATCTCTAATTAGTTGCTAGCCTTGATAGATAGATAGATAGATAGATAGATAGATAGATAGATAGATAGATAGATAGATATCTCACCTGGAGACTGAGAATGGGTATTGATAGTGATCAGATTGACCACCTCTCACTAAGCCCTCTGGAATGTGTAAGCACGTTTCTTTGGAATGCAGATGTGTACTTTTTACCCTTTGTCCTGAGCTTTGTGGCCTCAGTGAGTCCTCATCCCAGACAATAGAAATAGTACCATTTACAAGTATATTGCATGAACTGAGGAGCAATTGCTTTTTAATATCTATTTTAGCTACCCAGAAGCCTTTTTCATTTTGTTTATTCCATACCCAGGTGTATTCTACGTTTTCAAATCTGCAGTAGTGATGTGTTTCTGGTTTTTGATAAGTGTAATGGTGTAGGTTGTGCTGTATCATTTTTTTTCATTGTTTTGGATTTACATGTCACATCTCCCCAAGCTGATAAGTGACTCATCAAACTCTTAAAATTTCTTATGTTTTAATGAAATAAATATATATAAAGTCTCTAGCATTATTTAAGGAAGGTGCTCAATATAGATGGGTATGTCAACCTAAAGAAAGAAACTGAGGCAAAATTGATATAAGTAGAGAGTTTATTTGGACCAAAATTCAGAGCAGTAACCCAACAAATACTTCCAAGTTTCTTTAGAAATGCTGTGAGTTGGGGCAGTTATAAGCAGATTTTTAAAGACAAAATGAGGAGACACAGCAAGGAGGTATCAGCCTGTTCAAATACAAATACCATTTGTTAACAGTGATAAGCTAATAGATGATTGACTAAAGGCTAGAGTGTGTCTTCAAATAGTCATTATCAGTATGTGGTTAGGGTTGTTCCTGGAATTATTCACCTAAGCAGGAAGCGTCAAGGAATTTCAAGGAAGTAACTTTAGCCTCATGTCCCTTCTCTTTGTCCATTTAAATTTAGTTAACCTCTGATTGTCCAATTTTGTTCTCATATTCCTTAATCATATGTGTTTTCCCTGTGATTTCCATGTGAGTGTTTCACTATCTAACAAGGACGGTTTTCAAAAACAATGCATTGGTGTTCCCTATGTTTGAGGAAAGAGTTTGGGATTTGGGGGATAAATTTAAAGGCTGCTAACTATTCACTAGATATTAAATTTTGGGAAAAATCCTTAACATATTTCAACCTGTCCATTTTTTTAAAGGATAAAATCTATTTTGCGTGTTTGTGAGAATTAAATGATGCAATGAAGATAAATTTTCTGGAACACGGTAGGAGAAAGATTCACACGTTAGTACCTTTTACTTACCCTTCAATTATTCATCACTTATTTAAGGTATTCCACTCTGAGTGTTTTTCTTTAAAATTATGATGGATGGTGATTTCTTGTTCTCAGAACAATCTTTCAGAATTTGTATAGCAAAACCTACAAATCAATTGCATTAGCTATTCTTCGCTCTTTTGTATTATATTACACTGAAAGTCCTTAGAGAACTATAAAAAATATACGCATTTGCCAGAGGCAGTATTGTTGCTTTTTCTAATTCCTTCTGAATTCTATGAAGTAATTAATCTGAGGCTGGTGCCCTGTCAACTTCAATAATCTTGACGACCTTATTACACTCTCCAGCAGAGAGATAAATATTAAGTGAGCACCTGAGGGAATTAGATTCTACTGTCATCATTACCAGCCAATGTTTTTAGAAACCATTTCATCCTTTTGTGTATATGAGAAATTATATATTAAACTGAGAATGAATAGAACTGTTGTGTTTGCCAGCTCATTCTTACAACTGGGGGCAGAGTGGAGGAGGAGAGGTAGTGAGGATTCTAATAAGGAAGAAGAAAATTAAACTACATCTGTGTAGGTAAAACTGAGAGTCTATTTTCATTATAAAAGCTGTTTGTCATTGCAACAGCCACTGGTTGTTGTCTTAGGGAAGTATTGTACGTGACTGCAGTTTTAGAAAACATTTTTTCAATTTTGCTTTGCTGCTTTTGACTTGATTGCTAGGATGGTACTGTGATTGCGTACCTGAATAATAATAAATTTTGGCATTCAGATTTCAACAGTGAAGAGAAAGGATGAGAAATATAATGGTGATGGCTTAAGCCCATGTTAAATTTATGCAAAAATGTGGTTAGCCAAATGATGAACAGATGCAGCTGAGTATTTTCATCATTTTTGTTAAATATCCTGCAAATGATTCTGGCTAGTTATACAAGAAAATTACATCAAAATGAAGTGTGTACATGAGTAAAATATTAATGACTGAGCTCCATTCAACGGGCTATAGATAATGCAGCTGTTTTTAGCCTCCAGCTGTGGAAACATAACTTACTTTTTCCGAGGAAAAATCAGCTTTCCCATTTTGTTTTATTTCAATCTCATTTCCTATTTATTCACTTTTATTTCTTAGTTTTCTGACATTTCTTTCTTTAAGGGGTATCTCCAACATAGCCATAGTCTTTTCTAAGTAATAGAAATAAAAAAATCAGTATTTATAATCTTTATTTAGATTTCTGATAAAGTGTGTCACTCCTGAGTAGTGGGCACGTTGGAGAGAAGCCTATTGGTAATCTGCAGTAACATTTATAATGGGAAGCCATATATCTTAGCCTTCTTAGTTACAAAAGACCAGAAGTAAACTGGAGAAACAAGGTCTGCCCCCCACCCACCATTTCCCGAACATGGATGATAGTGATTAAATCAAGATCAATCATTTTAAAGGGATGGATAAACAAAGACATACTGGTAGTAGGGCAGGATATGGGATAGGCAAAAAGCTAGAAATATACAAAGAACGTATTAAGTAAAATCTGTCAAGCAGAAGCAGTTGCAAACGAAAGGAAAACACTGGAGGAGCAAAAAAAGAAGAGAGAGGAATGAGTTATTAATTGTCATAAGAGCATAGACATATGTAGCCAGAGATTATGCAAAGATCATTTCATATGCCATCTCATTCAATTATCACAGCAATCCTACAAGTATTATAAGATCCTTCCAAATCCTACAGATGTGGAAAACTAAAGTACAGGGAGATAAAGAAACTTGCCCAAGATCACATAGCAAGTTGAATCCAGCAATTTGGCTCCAGAGTCCACACTCTTAAGCACTGTGTTACTGTGTTGCCTTTAGAACCAACTGTAGTAGTAGAAAAAAGTTGAAAAGTAATTAAATCATTAATATAGCAGAAATGGAGACTAAGGAACAGTTACTTTAATTGAGATCAGTTCTATTTCACAAGATCTTCTAAAACCTCAAACTATATTCTAAGCTAAAAAGTTTAGTCCACATTATGAAACTCACTTTTTCTCCTATGAGATCTGCTGTTTGCCTATGAGGCCTTCAGTACCCATACTCATTGAACTATCATATGAATAATATGTAGAGAGGCCTGAAAAAATGGAAATGAGATTGGAAGGTGTGAGCACAAAGTGGTACGGGCAGAGACGTTCATGAGAGTAAATGACCTGAAATAGGAATGACTCTGGCATATTTTAGTCTTAGCAACAAGGCCAGTTTAGCTCTATTATGACAGAATTTTCTCTGTACTATTTCAAATCCCTTAATGTTTGGAACACTGAGAGTGACTGATATATAACAAGGGCTCAATAACCACTTACTGAATGAATAAATGAATTCAAAAATGCATGAAAGTAAACTGCAAAAATATTTGGGCACTAGTCATTGGTGAACAGAAGTCAAATATCACCAACATGGCCGTAAGAGGAGAGGAAAGACAGCTTGAGCATCTCCAGTGAAAAAACGTCCTCTAATACACTAATCTGTTCTTGATTAGCCCTGCTTATTTGTTCTTTTTCTTTTTTTTTTTTAACCCAGTAGCCCCTCATGCTGTTTACTTGGCTTCAGAGACCTCGTGTTTTTCCAAACAAACATACTCTTAGCTAAAGAGGCCTTTTTTTAACTTTTCATGAATGAGGAATAATGCCAATATTTGACAACTTTATTCCATTAGGCTGTTCATTCATGTATAGTTACTAGAATCATTTATTTCTAAACATATACTGGATTGATAGCTAAGTCAAAATCAAATTATTGCCAAATCGGCTACATACACATTTTAATATCTGTGATTCTCATGACCAACTCTACGGACATGCTCTTTGGCCAATTCAAGTCTAATAAGTTAGATAAATAATCTGTAATCAATATAAACTGCAATTACACATAATTGTATTCTCTATATTATTAGAACTAACAAATCCATTCAAAATTTTCAAACAAAACACTTGGTAGTTACTTTTTCTCCTATTTTAATGGTTTTACATCAATGCACTAATTGTGGATTTACATTATTGAATCATATACTAGATGTTACCTGGTATTCTCCTATTCTGAATTCTACTTCTGTGTCTACTGCTGGGATTAAAGATGTTGATTGCACAAAATGTGGTTTTAAAAAGTTTAGTTTTTATTCACTCTTATTTTTTACTGCAATCAATGAACATTAACCATAATTCTTTCTTTCTTTCTTTCTTTCTTTCTTTCTTTCTTTCTTTCTTTCTTTCTTTCTTTCTTTCTTTCTTTCTTTCTTTCTTTCTTTATTATTTATTTATTTTTGTGAGACGGAACCTTGCCCTGTCACCAGGTTGGAGTGTAGTGGCATGGTCTCGGCTCACTGCAAGCTCCGCCTCCCAGATTCAAGTGATTCCCCTGACTCAGCCTCCTGAGTAGCTAGGACTACAGGTGCACACCACCATGCCCAGCTAATTTTTTGTAGTTTAGTAGAGACGGGTTTCACCATGTTGGATAGGATGGTCTCAATTTCCTGACCTTGTGATCTGCCCACCTGGGCCTCCCAAAGTGCTGGGATTACAGGTGTGAGCCACCAAACCAGGCCAACATTAGCCATAATTCTGTGAGAACTTGGCAGTATCTATCTGAGTTCTAGGCATCAGCTTGTAATGACAATAGACCCTCCCTTCAGACGTTATATGCCATAAACCAAATCTCTTTGCTTCAATTTATAGTTCTATTTGTTTTCTAGAACTGCCAAAACAAAATAACAGACACTAAGTGGCCTAAATAACAGAAATTTACTTTCTTACAGTTTTGAAGGATGGAAGTCCGTGGTCAAAATCTCAGTAGGTTTGACTTTCCTGAAGCTTCTCTCCTTGGTTGCGGATGACCACCTTCTCTCTGTCCTCACGTGTTCATCCCTCTGTCAAGTTGTCTGTATCTTAAATCTCCTCTTCTTATAAAGACACCAGTAATATTGGATTAGATCTTACCCAAATGACCTCATTTTACCTTAATTATCTCCAAATGTCTTATCTCCAAATAGTCACATTCTGAGGTATGGGAAGTTAGTACATCAAAATAAGAATTTTGAAGGAATACAATATAGCCCATAGCAGTATTTCCTCATGTCACAACCCCTAGAATCTTGATAGCCCTGCTATAGTAAGTATACCCAGACATGTTTACCTCAAACTCAAATCAGGGGCCGTGGTACAAACAGATGACTCTGGTAGTTTGAAGGACAGATAAAGTGAGGATATCTACCATGAGTGGTTTTGCTACTTCAGAGGACAGACAGATAGTTTTTATAAAGCCGTTATATACTAATTTATGTGTATGAATGTGTGTGTACTTTTTAATCTATACAAACACCATAAAAATTGCTTTTAAAATTCCATTACACACATGAAAATTCTAAGACTCAGAAAAACTAGCTAACATTTGTAAGATGGCAAGATTACAGATGGTAGAGCTGAGATTAAAATCCAGATCTCTATAATTTTAAAGTCCATACACTGTTGCCATTGCCTAGTGTAATTTTATTTTATTTTGTTTAAGACAGAGTCTCGCTCTGTCGCGAGGTTGGAGTGCAGTGGTGTGATCTTGGCTGACTGCAACCTCCACTTCCCAGGTTCAAGTGATTCTCCTGCCTCAGCCTCGTGAGTCGCTGGACTATAGGCATGCATCACCACACCCAGCTAATTTTTGTATTTTTAGTAGAGGTAGGGTTTCACCATGTTGGCCAGGATGGTCTCGATCTCTTGACCTCATGATCCACCTACCTCGGCCTCCCAAAGTGCTGGCATTACAGGCATGAGCCACCTCGCCCTGCCTAATGTAGTTTATATAATGTCTGGATTAGATGTATAAAAGCTTATTAGAAAATTATTAAGTAAGACTCACTGAAATGTTATTTTCTTCTTTTATATTTCCAGGCAATAACAGTACTTTTAATTAAACATATGGAATTGACACATACTGAGAACTTAAGTGTAAGTTACTTGAGAGTCAAAAGTGTTTATAATACCTGAAGTTTCTCCAAGATGGTAGCGACTGTGCTTACTATGTGATTAGTCCATTTTCACACTGCTATAAAGCACCACCTGAGACAGGGTAATTTACAAAGAAAGAAGTTTAATTGACTCAGTTCTGCATAGCTAAGGAGGCCTCAGGAAACTTACAATCATAGCAGAAGGGGGAGGGGAAGCAAGGTTCATCTTACATAGCAGGAGAGAGAGAGAGCAAAAGGAAGTGCATGCTTTTAAACCATTAGATCTTATGATAAATCATTCGCTATCATGAGAACAGCATGCAGAAACCACCCCCATGATCCAATCACCTCCCACAAGGTCCGTCCCTCAACATGTGGGGATTACAATTTGAGATGAGATTTGGGTGGGGGCACAAAGCCAAACCATATCACTATGGATGGTAGTATCAGGGTGCACATGCATCTTAAAGCTGTGCTAGTTTAGAACCATTCAATCTGTATCATAAAATTTGTATCCATTTATCTCTAAGTTACATCTGGCAAAAAAGAGCCAGATAGTTTTCTAAAAAATTATACGTATATTTGTAATAATTTGGCATACAAAAATCATGTTGGGGCCTATAAGAGAAATCTCAGGGGAAGAGACAGTTGTCTATAGTGCAATAGAAATAGAACCAGAAGCTGTCAGGTTGCCAGTATAAAGAGACATGCAATATTTATCGAGACGCCATAAATAACTAACTGTTGTTTTAGCTAGAACCTCTGATCAGATCAACAGTCACTGGGACATATTCTAAGAAATGCTCATAAGATGACTCAAATTGAGAAGTTAAAAATGCTCTTTATTTGAGTAAAGATATTTATAGCATCAGAGATATGTTTAACAATAGTTCCCTATTCTGATTATGCTTACAGACCAGAATAGTCAAATAAAATAATATGCTACACAGTTCTTTTAGTCTATGTTGTACAGCTGACCATAGAATAAAACAAGAATTAGGGGTGCACTCAACCAGTGTAGTAAAAAATCTGCATATAACTTTTGTCTCCCCCAAAATTTAACTGCTAATAGCCTACTGTTGACTAGAAGCTTTACTGATAACATAGTTAACACATATTTTATATGTTACATATATTTCATATAGTATTATTACAGTAAACTAGATAAAATTAAAAGTAAAATTATAAGGAAGAGAAAATTTATTTACTTTTCATTAAGTGGAAGTGAATCATCATAAAGGTCTTCAACCTCATCATCTTCATTCTGAGTAGTCTGAGGAATAGAAAGAACATGAGGGATTGGGTCTTGGTGTCTCGGGGTGGCAGAGGTAGAAGTGGTGGAGGAAATGGAACAGGAGGCAGAAGAGGCAGATACACTTAATGTAAACTTGTTGAAATACATTATAATTTCTGTCTGACTTTTTCCCTTCTCTAAAAATATCTCTATATTACTTCTTCTACCATTTGTTTTAGCTTCAGTGCCTATAACATGGAAAGATTTGTGTTGCAAAACAAGTAAAAAGCAGTCATATAATTGAGACTCTTCTGTGAGACTAACGTAATTTGTTTTCTGACACTGTTTCTTCTACATCTTCCTTATCATCTGTCACTGGTCCTAAGCATTCGTGTCCATCAAGTCATCCTCTGTTCATTCCTCTGCTGTGATGCCTACTAACTCTTGAATTTCTCCAGAATTCATATCTTGAAACTATCCCCCAACATCTTTTTTGCCATATCCAAAATCTCTTTCATTATTTCCTTGATTGGCCTTGTTGTAAAGCCTGTGAAGTCATGCACAACATCTGAATTCAGTTTTCGTTAGAAGGAATTTATTGTTTGGGGCATGATAGGCTTTGCTACTTTTTCTATAACAATGATGACATCTTCAATGGTACAATCTTTCCAGAGTTTCATGAGGTTTGCTCTCCTGGGGTTCTCTTCCTCAGAAGTGACAATCTGTTTTACAGAGTATCATTTGTAATGACCTTTAAAGGTTCTATGACTCCCTAATCTAGAGGCTGAATTAGAAACTGTGTTTGGGAGCAAACAGACCACTTTGACACCTCCAGTGTTGAACTCATAGGATTTTGTGTGGCCATGGGCATTGTCCCATACAAAATAAGTTTAAAAAGCAGTCCCTTACTGGCAAGGTAAGGAACTTCAGAGAGAAAGCAGCCATAGAACCAATGTAGAAAAAGGATTCTCTTTGTCCATGTCTTCTTTTTGTACAACTGATAGGCTGGCAGGTGGTGTTTATTATTTTCCTTCAACAATGGGTGCTTAGCAGCTTTGCAAATAAGGGCAATTCTGATCATCAACCTGAAGCATTTTCACAAAATAGTAGAGTTAGCCTCTTCCTTTCTGCCTTAAATCCTTGTGCCTTCTCTTTCTTACTAATAAATGTCCTTTATGGCATGGTTTTCTAGAATGGGGCACTTTTGTCTGCATTAAAAACTTTTTCAGGCAGCTATCCTTTCTTCTCAATGATTTCATTAATAGTGTCTCAGATCTTGGTCAGCAGAAACTGCTTCTCCTCTTATCTTGACATTTTTTACAGTAAAACCTCTTTTTTAGGTTATCAAACCACCCTTAGCTGGCGTTACATTCTCCAGTTTTAGATCCATTACCTTCCTTTAGCTTTGAGTTGTCATAGAATGATCTCACTTTTTCTCAAATCATATCATATGTATAGGTATACTTTTCTTATAGCAACCTTGTACCCACATAAAAGCTACATTTTCAATGCACAATAGACATTTCACAAACAGTGCATGGTTTTTGCACCTGCTGGAATAGCTGCAGCAATAACTTCACTAGTTTTCTTTTCATTTTTAACAATAGTACTTATTCTGAATTTATTTATCTTGAAATGGTGGGCAACTGCAGCTGTATATCTCAAGCAACAGCACATATCAAGCAATTTAACTTTTTTTGTAAGGTTGTTACTTTACTTTACCTCTTGGGGGCACTTCTCACGTTACTAGTTGCATTTCCTGTGTTTCCCATGATATTTTTCAGGATTTGTTGTATTGCACTAGACACAGTAAAAAACACATAAGAACTTCCAAAGATCACTTTCCACTGTGATGCAATTTACTTGAGAAACAAAACAGCTCATGCGGAGATGATTAGCATCACACAGCATTTTTAAGTAGGTACTTGCAATACCTGAGGTCACCACAATAGCAACAAGAAATAGCTACAAAATTATTACAGTAGTGCATTATGTCCTACAGTTAATTTTATGCAGTTGTGATTTAATACTACATCTTTATATGTATTTATATTTCTTGCTACTACACTAAGAATGGCACCATGTAGAGTCTTCTAAGCATTTGTGTGCATAAGTTTTGACAAATTTTAACTTTTTAATAATAGATTTCTATATACTTTATGGTAGTAAATGACAAAATAGACTGATATGTTTATTTTATCAGTCTTTTATGCATTCAGTACATACCTTTTTCTTAGTGTTTTCAATATTTCTAGTCTTCATGGTTTATCTGCAAGTTTTCTTAAAAATCATCACAAATCTCAAAAAGGTTTTCCAATACATTTATTTTTTTAAATGTATGCATAAGTGGTCCTACAGTTCAAACATGTTTTCAAGAGTCGATACAGAAATACAAATGTAAATATACAAATATAAATATACAATTGTAAATGTAAATACATATATACATATATATACAAATATAAATATAAAGTATAATTCTGATAATTGACAAAAGCATGTGAAGACTGAAGGCAGGAAGGCTGAATTTTTTCATTAAATACAAAGTGATGGGACAATAAATTATTCACAAGTTAATGGATGTTCTGTATTATAGATCATGGTATAACAAAAAATATTCTATGTATTAAGTCTTGAATGAGATGTTTGAATCTCATGATATTTATATCCAAAGGTTTTCCTTAATTGAAATCTTAGCATAAAAGGGTAAATTGAGTTTATTAACAGAATAAAAAGTACAAGACAAAAAAAGTGCAAAAAATATATAAATAAAATATTTTTGAAAGCTATTTTTACTTGCCCTTCGGGTTATCATAACTGCAACATTTATAATTACAAAAAAAGTACAATAAATATTATGTAATATTTAACTGGATTGAGTATACTGTATATGTAGGGCATATTTCCTAGCTTTCCAAAATATTATTTTTCACATATACATATTTTGTCAGAAAAGATAAGTTAAAAGTTTCTAGTTATAGATATTTAGTTTACTCTCTGTTATCAAAATGTCATTTTTCACAAAGATTGGCCAGTTACTTTCCATATTGCTAAGTGGAATTGAAATGGATTATTAATTAAAGGAAGCATTATAGACTAGCCTCATTTTATCCATAGTTTTGCTTCCCATAGTTTCAGTTAGCTGTGGTCAACTGCAGTCCGAAAATAGATGCATATAATTCAACAAGATATTTTGAGATAGACAACATTCACATAACTTTTATTATACTATGCTGTTATGGTTGTTCTACTTTATAATCATTTATTTTTGTTAATCTCTTACTATGCCTAATTACTAAGTTAAACTGTATCATATGTATGTAAGCATAGGAAAAAACGTAGTGTATATAGGATTCAATATTCTTCATGGTTTTGGGCATCCCCTACCTGGGTGTGCTGGAACTTACCTCCCACAGATAAGAGGGGATTACTGTACAACACAAGTTAATAGAGAAAAAAAGAGGAAGCAGGCAAGAAAGAAACTACATACATTATGTAATGGTTTTCTTTTCCATATTTTAAAAATGTGCCTGGACAAAAAAAAAAAAATATGATAAAAGAGACAGCCAAATTGTTATATTCTACCAAAGTTTAGTATTATTTTGAACCAGGCACTGAGAATAGCATAGATATTGGCAACCTTGTAGCAATAGTGAAATAGGCCTTCAGAATAAGCAAAGTACATAATTAAGAAAAAATTATGATAAACCTGTGATTCTTGAGCAAACTTTCTTTAACATAAGCTGTGCTACTTCACATGTCATGCAGTAAAAAGGAGAGACAGGGTGGAGAGGTTTTAGAAAGTTTCTGACTATGAAAATAAATGTTATTGATAACTGCATGTAAATTTAAAAGAATTTCAGAGAGTGACTATTTATTTTACTCTTAAAATATTCTTAAAAAGGACACATAAATGTGTAAGTATAATTATAAAACTTGGTTATATTTTAGTGGAGGATATTTTACCTTTCTCAAAGAATGCTAGATGACCTTTCTATGACCCATTGCAGTACTTGGATACATGGTTTAGTTACCAAAAAGACAAAGAAATAACAAATGACAGAGAAGTAACTTTTTTCTAGAAAATATAATTGACATGTATCCTTTGAGTGTAATTAAAAGTCACTATCATAACATTACATTAAACAGAGGATAATTTATGAATGATCCACAACATCTCTTTGTTGAAAATACCAGTCAACTTTCGGTTTGTGTGCAATATTCATGTGCACTGACTGGTCTGAGACAAATTGAATAAAACACATTGATGTTTTAAAAGCCTTGTGTATTTCTGAACTTAATTAGTTTTGACAACATCACTGTGAAGGTACTGTGGTAGAAATTATTATCCCTTTTTTAGATGGGAGAAAAATCAAATCTGAGAGATGATTTTGCCAAACATCACAAGACTTTTGCAGTAGAACTAGTAGAGTCATCTATTTTTTTTTTTTTTTTTCCTAGTCTGGGGCTTTAACTTAATTCCCAAAGTTTACTTAAAAATCATCTAATAAATTGGTTTGTTCCCTCTGTGTGATTGCATTTGAATTCTTTTTTAGATCAAAGGGCCCTTTCATTAAATGATGCTCAGAAGCGATTTTACTGATTCTCTAGCTGAAATGCTCAGTAATTGGTTGACCTGTAGGAAAACCATAGAATTAAAAACAAAGAACAAAATCATTGGGGGAGAGTGGGTGGCTTTTAAAATTATAGCTTAAGTGATTTATAGGCTGGTTGTTATTTTCTTAATAAATGAACTGTCTTTGTTCTCAAATCCAAAAATGACATTTCCAATGCATGAAGTATTTTGAAAAGTTATTGTTAAAAAAATTCTATTCAGTCATGACATTTATCAACCCTATTAAATTATCTACTACTCTAAATAGACCTGAAATTTGACCACTATTTTTTGGTTGCTGAAAGAAATTAATCAAGATTCAAATTTTTATGCAGTTTCCATGATGGCAAAAACAGACCATCTACAGATATCTCTCTATCTACAGATAGAGAGATAGAGAGATAGATAGATAGAGAGATGATAGAGATAGAGATAGAGACAGAGATAGAGATAGAGATAGGGATGTCTATATCTACCCTCTTAGTTCTTTCACTCTGGAGAACCCTCGCTAATACATATTCCATATATTACTGGTAGGATGTTCCTCTGAATGAGAATACAAGTCGCAAACCAATATTCCTAAATATCAGATGTTGACTTGCTTTGATGAAAATAGTTCTAAGACTGCAGTTCCATGGATAATGTTGTATTTTCATAGGAATGAACTAAACACCCTGGAAAAACTCCACAATTTGTGAGATAGGGCTTTTTGTGGATTATTAATTTGATACTCAGAGTGAACTTGCACAACCCTCCACCCAAGTTTTATCTCACAGTTTACTCTCCCTGAAGACCAGGCAGGAGCAAACAAGGGGGATGAAAACCTTGGGAACACCACCTTCAGCTTCATAATCCCCTAGCATCAGGGCATTTTAGGAGTAGAAGAGTGAAGGGAATGCAAAGTCAGTAAAGGGGTATAACAAGAAGAAATCTAAGACAGCCTCTAGCCTTCCCACCTCTATGATACACACCCTATATGACCAACCTTATGGATGTGTGTGTGTGTATGTGTGGTGGTGGTGGTGGTAAGCAGAGGAAGAAGCTGTGATTATGATGAGATATAACTCCTGTAATATGTTACTTTTTAATTTGAGTTCATCAAAACAGAGCTTTCCCAGTGTGAGTCCAACTTAATCATGAGAGTCCTTAACAGTTAGTGAAGCATGAGAGAGATTCTTTCCTCTTGACTATAGATTCCATATTGTGAGGAAGTGATACATGGCAAGGACTGGAGGGTAGCCTGCAGAAGCCAAGGGAAGTCCCTCGTTGATAACTAGTCAGCACACAACACTAGAGAGATACATTCTGCAAACAACCAATGAGCTTAGAAGAGGATCCAGTGCTCCAAATGAGACAGCATCTCTGGCTGACAGCTTAATTTCTGCCTGGTGAGACCCTGAGTGGAAGAAGGTATTAATTTATGATACCTGGACTCATGACTCACAGAAATTATGAAATAATAAACTTTTGTTGTTTAAAGCTGCTAAGTGTGTAGTGATTTGTTACGTAGCATAGAAAAATTGGTTCAATGGATGAATCAAATCTATGTGACCTTATTATGTAAGTTACTTAACCTCTTTGTACCTAAGCTCCTTCATTTATAAAATGAAATAGTATTGGCCTCACAAAGATATTGTGGTTTCACTGTCATAATTGAGATAAAAGTTATTGTTCCTCAGAACGTATATGTATCACTCAAAATGATATAAAAATGATTACATGAAATTTTAGATATCATTTGTATTCCTGGCACAATGTCACACATAGATAGATATACATAAATTTTTTAAATTTCTCACACTTCCATGACAGGTGCAAAGAAGGTACTGAGTATACCTTCTGTGCACATGTCAGTGAGAGGAACTACAGAACCCGTAAGGAATTCAATGAAGTAGGAGAACATTGTTTTCCCTTTTTTATGTGTGTGTACTAAACTGTAGATGATAATGATGATCATATTTACCACAAGAAAATGAAATTTTCTGTGTTTTTTGTTAACAGTTGCTGATTACCAGTTGAAGGTATTTACTCTGATGTTTATCATTACTACCCAAAACTAACCAAACCCTAAATTGTAGGGTATAGACTCTTGTACTACGTACAAGACTCTACTACTACGTGTAGCTGAATTATTCAGTTACATAAATTGGCATTAATAAAATAAAATAAAATTGTTAATTGTTCTTTTTCACCATCCTGAACACAGGAAAGCATGATGAAATGGAACTGGAGAGAGAGAATGCTTGCTGGGAGTTAGGATAGATCAACACAGATGCATAAAGAGATGTAGAATCTACAAAAGGTTGAAAATAAGATAGACATATATCATCTGACTTTTCTTCCTCCTCTTTATGTGGGTGGAGGAAGAGTGACTAAGAAGCTGATTTCTTCTAGGGAAGACCCACTTCTCTATTGATATGATAGCATTACCTCTGTCCTGCATTATTTCAGTTGTCCATAGCTCTAGACTTACGACATTCCTAACCTTGAAGAGAACTTTATTGAATAGCACCAATCTGTAGTATTTTATGTTTATAAATAACATGAAACTTTTAAGGCCAGAGCATTATTCCTACCCAAGAGCCATGGCTAACTATAAACTGAATTTAGCAAGTCACTCTGAATTACTCCTGCCCATCCTCTGTTTAATGATGCTGGCTGCTAATACTGGTGAGTTGCTGCATGCTAAGTACTGTATAGCATTGTTTATGACTATTGCCACAAAGTTGAAGATTTGGTCCCATATTGCAAACTGCCCAAAATGTTGTCACCTAGTCATATAGGTGAAGATTGAAGTTCAGCCAAATTTCTCTCACAAGTGCCTCAAATGGAACTCCCGGAGTACATAATAACTTACTGTTTCACTGCTCCAGTTTTTCCCTTGTCCATTCTTTGCTCTAACTCAAATAAGGCATGGAAGATTCAGTTTCAAATATCTTTATCCCTTCTATTTCCTTCTGTCTTCTATTCTGAATTATACTATCAGCTAATCCATTGTACAGTTTTGACTGCCTGTCAATGCAGTCAAATAAAAATAATACTTTTATTTCTAACATCTGATTAGTTACATACTATTATATATATATTATATACCAGGTAAATTTAATGTTCTCTTTGAATATTTGATCTTACACCCCCCATTACAGTTTGATCTTGAAGCTCAAAAATTTCAGTTTTTCTGTGAGTTATAATTAGAGTAACCATATAATTTATTGTCCAAAACACAACACTTTTGAAAAGATAAGAAGGCACTACCAATAATACACCTGAATAAGAGTTGTAAACTAAGACTCTCCCAGGAAGAATAGGATGTATGATCACTCTCATAATAACTCTTTGGGCCTTGTTAAGGCAAGAGGTCTAATAATTGCTTACATATAACCACAAGATAAAGCAGCTTAATTATCTTTTCTTTTACCATTGGTATCTAATTAATGTCCTTAATATATCTCTTTTTGGGCCTCCAGTGACCCCTTAGGCCTATCTCATAGATTTTGCAATAGTAGAAATGATAACTGTTACAAAATAGTTAGCATTACCTTCATGGGAAAATTTTAGATTTTTCTATAAATTATTATTTTCCCTGTTAATGATTAGAAACGTATAATTAATACTAGATAGACCAATTGGAGTGTTTACTCTTTTATGTTTTTCACTAGAAGAATATTATTCTGATAGAAATGGTGTCATCAGTTTGTTTAATGTATTGATAATTATTAATGTATTAATAGCTGCTACCTTGGCATTCATTTTTAGGCCTGACATAAGTTTAAAACCTAGTAACACAACATCACCTTTAGCCTAGTTGAAACTCCTCCCTGTATGGTTGTTTGCAATATAGCCTGTTTGTTCCTCATCTCATTAACTCAAAAAACCCAAGACACCCCACAGCTGCTGACTACAGTAAAACCTAAAGGTCAATACCAGAGTCATGTAAATTAGTTCTCCTCTTTGTGAGTGTTTTCATTACATTAGCCAATTCACAACTCCCTCTGGAAAGTCTAAGGCATAATGGCCTGCTATGGACCTTAACAAAGTCATAGCCCCACAGGTTTTCTCTCTATCTGACTCTCTCTCTCTCTCTCTCTCTCTCTCTCTCTCTCTCTCTCTCTCTCTCCCCCTCTCTCCCCCCCCCCCCACCCCCATTCCCTTCACTCACTGGTTGAGCTCCCTGCCACCTCTAGACTTCCGATTGGTCTCCCTGGGGTCTCCCTTCAGCATCGCCAACCTTTCTAGGACTT
The DNA here is from genome assembly GCF_007565055.1 of Rhinopithecus roxellana. Classification (NCBI taxonomy): domain Eukaryota; kingdom Metazoa; phylum Chordata; class Mammalia; order Primates; family Cercopithecidae; genus Rhinopithecus; species Rhinopithecus roxellana. The sequence goes on from NC_044558.1 coordinate 36,013,516, forward strand.
ATTAATAATACAGTTCTTCTGCGTCATACATTTTAGTTTTATTTCCTCACGTGTCTCTTCCGACATACACACCTAAATCTAACCTTCTGCCCTGTCAGAGCTCCCCCAGAAAGTATCTATCTTGGCTTATGACAACTCTCAAGACAGAGATCTCAAGGTCAAATTAGAAGTAAATCATAAAAGATAGTTGTACCAATCTATTATTCTTGGGGTCAGCTGTCATTACCCAGAAAGAAAAAGCTATTACAGCTAATGATGATAAGTTAATGAGAAAAACCAAGGTATTTTTCAATGTTGTGAATAGTTATTAGGTTTTGTTAGGGGTAAATCACTGTACGTAAGTGTAATGTTCTTGAATCAAAATTTTAGCCATGTGGAGGTGTGGAAAATATTGATATAAGGACAAAATGACTGGGAAATAGTACCTGATAGAATTTAAAACATACTTTAATTGCTATACTACAAATGCACCCGAACAGTTTATTATAGACATTCATTCTGAAACAGTGAGGTGATAAACTGAATTACTTCATGTTTTCCACTTATTATTTTAGTTTTCCATTTTTGTTCATGCTGTAAGCCTTTATAAATGAGCACTAAACTCCTAAAGCAAAGGAAGAGTGCTTTGCAACTGATCTAAAGATTTGCAAACAAAAGATTAGTACCATCTACTGAAATGCTTGTTGCCGTTAAATACTCAGGGACAAAGGTAATAGTGTATTTCTCATATCATTCCATAAGTAAAAAATCTCAGGGTCATAAATTGAGAAAGAAATAATTCTAAAATTTCAATCTTTGTAAAAGCACTACAATGTGCCTGACATGTCATGTCTTTGACTTCACACATGTAAAATTGCCTTTAAATTTATTAAACATCTCATTTTGTAAATACAAAATAGGTTTCAGAAAATATTTACAATCTTTAGTCCATCAATTTTTTGTGTTTAAAAATTTCTCTGGCCAGGTGCTCACGACTGTAATCCCAGCACTTTGGAAGGCCAAGGCGGAAGGATCACTTGAGCTTAGGAATTCGAGAGCAGCCTGGGCAACATGATGAGCCCTTGTCTCTACCCAAAATAAAAAACATTAGCCAGGAGTGGTGATGTGCACCTACAGTCCCAACTATTCAGGAGGCTGAGGCAGGAGGATCACTTGAGCCTAAGAGACTGAGGTTGCAGTGAGCCATGATTGTGCCACTCCACTCCAGCCAGGGCAACAGAGTGAGACCCTGTCTCAAAAATTAAGAAAAAAAAAAAAATTCTGGCAGAGTATGGTAGCTCACAGCTATAAACCCAACACTTTGGGAGGCTGAGGCAGGAGGATCCCTTGAGGGCAGGATTTTGAGACCAGCCAGAGCAACATAGCAAGACCCTGTTTATACAAAAAATAATATGAAGAATTAAAAACTTAACTGGGTGTGGTGGTACATGTGTATAGTCCCAGCTACCCAGAAGACTGAAGCAGGAGGATCGCTTGAGCCCAGGAGTTTGAGGCTGCAGTGAGCTATGGTCACACCACTGCACTCTAACTTGGGTGACAGAGCCTGTCTTTTAAACAGTCATTTTGTCAATTACTATTTGAAGTAATGAAATATTATGATTTTGATAAAATAATATTCTGTCTGTTTCACCAAGTTTATATTTTGTAACGTTGACCTCTTAGTCTATTTCGTGCTACTATAACAGAATATTGGATAATTTATAATAAACAGAAATTTATTGGCTCACAGTTCTAGAGGCTAGAGACTACAAAATAGAGGGGGTGTAATCTAGTGAGGGCTTTCTTGTTGTTATCCCATGGAGGAAACGCAAACGCAGGGCTAAAGAGAATGCAAGAGAGGGCCAAACTCTTCCTTTTATTAGGAACCCACTCCTGTAGCAGTGGCATTAATCTATTCTAAAGGGCAGAAATCTTACAATTCTAAACACCTCCCATTAGATCTTCCTTTCCAACACCACTGCACTGAGGATTGTTTCCAAAGTACAAACTTTTGGAGGCACATTCAAATTATAGCACTTGTTATGATCTAAGAAAGAAATCACAGGTAGAAGGGGGAAAATGGGAAGTAATTAAACAGGAAAAACAATTCTTACTATGTATTCAAGCTAAGTAGCCTAAATTGATAAAAGGTAAAATCACAATGTTTATCACTTGGACACGGGAAGGGGAACATCACACACCGGGGCCTATTGTGGGGAGTGGGGATTGGGGAGGGGTGGCATTGGGAGTTATACCTGATGTAAATGATGAGTTGATGGGTGCTGACGAGTTGATGGGTGCAGCACACCAACATGGCACAGGTACACATATGTAACAAACTTGCACATTGTGCACATGTACCCTAGAATTTAAAGTACAATTTAAAAAAAAATTACAATGTTTAGTGTATCTTCTTTATGTTTGAAAGTCTTTATCAAATATTGATGAGATTGATGAGAAAAGCAGCTATTACAATGAATGCATAAAGCTTTTGCAAATGATAATTAAATAAAGAAATCAACTGTTAAATTTTAACCTGGCATATTTGGATAATTCTTTATTAAAAGACTGGGACAGTGAGGATCAAGTTACATAACCATAAAGGGTTTCTAAGATTATTAATGATGGTTATAAAATGCCACACAATTGTTTCAAATATTTGATAATTTTAAACTATATTACATAAAATTTTCAAGAATTAGCAATATATTCTTAGCTTAGGAAAACGAGGACATCACTAAAATTCAACAAAAGAAAATATAAAAAACAGAAAACTATCCATCTTTGATATTAAAGCATCTGTACCATATGTAGAAAATTATTTAAAAATCTAGAAATATGTCCCATCAATTAAAACCTTTTAATTCTTATTAATCTTCCTAATATTTATATAAAGTACATATTTTTTAAAAACTAGTGAAACCTCCTATGAAAATTCTATTAAGGTAACATGTATTGAATATCAAACTATCAGTTACATAGATATAGAGTGTTTGCCATATAAAATATTTCTAAGAATTTAAAATTTATATTATGTTTAAAGACATAGAAGAAATTTAAACTTTCATCGTCTAATACGATCTGACTCTGTATCCCTACCCAAATATCATCATGAATGGTAATCTTCACATGTTGAGAAAGGGACCTGGAGAAAGATGATTGGACTATGGGAGCCATTTCCCCCATCCTGTTCTTGTGATAGTAAGGAAGTTCTCATAAGACCTGATGGTTTTAAAAGTGAAAGTTTCACCTGCACACTCTGTTTTCCCTGCCACCTTATGAAGAAGATACTTGCTGTTCCTTCACCTTCCACCATGCTTGTAAGTTTTCTGAGCCATCCTCCCAACCCCAGCAATGTGGAACTATAAGTCAATTAAACCTATTTCCTTTATAAATTACCAGTCTTGAGTATTTTTTATAGCAGTGTGAAAATGGAGTAATACAGGAAATTGGTAATGTAATAGTGTGGTGCTGCTATAAAGATAACTTCAAAATGTGGAAGCCACTTTGGAACTGGGGAACAGGCAGAGGCTGGAATACTTTGGAGAGTTCAGAAGAAGACAGGAAGATGTGGGAAAGTTCGGGACTTCCTAAAGACTTGTTGAATGGTTTTGACCAAAATGCTGATAGTGATATAGACAATTAAGTCCAGGCTGAGGTGCTCTCAGATTGAGATGAATAACTTATTGGGAACTGGAGTAAAGGTCACTCATGCTATTCTTTACCAAATAGACTGGTGACTTTTTGCCCCTGCCCTAGAGATCTGTGGAATGTTTAACTTGAGAGATAATTTAGGATATGCAGCAGAAGAAATTTTTAACCAGCAAAGCATTTAAGAAGTGACCTGGCTTATTCTGAAAGTGTTCAGTTATATGCATTCACAAAGAGATAGTTTGAAATTGTAACTTATGTTTAAAAGCAAAACAGAGCATAAAGGTTTGGAAGATTTCCTGCCTGACTGCAAGGCAGAAAAGAAAAAAAAAAAAAACCATTTTTGGGGGAGGAATTCAAGCTGGCTGCAGAAATTTGCAAAAGTAATGAGGAGCAGAATGTTAATAGCCAAGACAACAGGGAAAATGTCTGCAGGGCATGTCAGAGATCTTCCTGGCAGCCCCTTCTATCACAGGGATGGAGGCCTATGAGGGGAAAATGGTTTTGTGGGTGGAGTCCAGGGCCTTGCTGCTCTGTGCGGCCTTGGGACATTGTGCTCTGCATCCCAGCCATTCCACCTCCAGCCATGGCTAAAAGGGGCCAATGTACAGCTTGGGCCATTGCTTCAGAGGTTGCAAGCTGCAAGCCTTGGTGGTTGCCTTGTGGTGTTGGGCCTGCAGGTGTACAGAAGACAAGAGTTGAAGTTTGGGAACCTCTGCCTAGATTTCAGAGGATGTATGAAAATGCCTGGATATCAAGGCAGAAGTCTGCTGCAAGGGTGGAGCCCACATGGAGAACCTTTGCTAGGGCAGTGGAGGGAAAATGTAGGGTTGGAGCCTCCACACAGAGTCCCCACTGGGGCACTGCCTAGTGAAGCTATTAGAAAAGGGCTACCATCCTCCAGACCTCAGAAAGGTAGATCCACCAACAGCTTGCACTATGCATCTGCAAAAGCCACAGGCACTCCATGCCAGCCCATGAAAGCAGTTGTAGGGACTGTACCCTGCAGAGCCACAGAACAGAGCTGCCCAAGGCCATGGGAGCCCAACCCTTGTATCATCAGCGTGCCATGGATGTGAAACATGGAATCAAAGGAGATGATTCTGGATTTTTAATATTTAATTACTGTCTGGCTGGGTTAAGGACTTGCATGGGGCCTCTGGTCCATTTGTTTTCGCAATTTCTCCCATGTGGAATGGAAACATTTACCCAACGCCTGTACCCCCATTGTACCTTGGAAGTAATGAATTCATTTTTGACTTTACAGACTTACAGGTGGAAGGGACTTGCCCTGTCTCAGATGAGGCTTTGGACTTGGACTTTTAAGTTAATGCTTAAGCATTAGTTAACTTATTAGAAATGAGTGAAGACACTGGGAGACTATTGGGAAGGCATGATTGGTTTTGAAATGTGAAAAAAACATGAGAATTGGGATGGACTGAGGTGGAATTAAATGATTTGGCTCTGTGTTTCCACTCAAATCTCATCTCTAATTGTAACATCCATGTGTCAGTGGAGGAACCTGATGGGAGGTGATTAGATCATGGTAACAATCTCCCCCATGCTGTTCTTGTGATAATGAGAGAGCTCGTACAAGATCTGATGGTTTTAAAAGTGGAAGCTTCAGCCAGGCGCGGTGGCTCAAGCCTGCAATCCCAGTACTTTGGGAGGCCCAGGTCAGCAGATCACAAGGTCAGGGGATCCAGACTATCCTAACTAACAATGGTGAAACCCCATCTCTAGTAAAAATACCAAAAAATTAGCTGGGCATGGTGATGGGTGCCTGTAGTCCCAGCTAATTGGGAGGCTTAGGCAGAAGAATGGCATGAATCCAGGAGGCGGAGCTTGCAGTGAGCCGAGATCACGTCACTGTGCTCCAGTCTGGGCAACAGAGAGAGACTCTGTCTCAAAAAAAAAAAAAAGTGGAAATTTCCCCTTCACACTCTCCCTCTCTCCTGCCGCCTTGTGAAGAAGGTACTTGCTTCTCCTTCACCTTTTGCTATGATTGTAAGGTTCCTGAAGCCCCCCCAGCCATGAAGAACTGTGAATTAATCAAGCTTCTGTCCTTTATAAATTACCCAGTCTCAGGTATTTTTTATAGCAGTGTGAAAATGAACTAATACATAGTCATGGAAATATCAAGAATATATCAGAAATTTTATGTGGAATTTAAATTGACATATAACCACTTATTTTCCCAAGAAAAATAAAACTGTCTTTATCATGTAAGTAATATAGCTAATATATATTCCTTTTCACACTTATTCCTCTAGTTTTTCTTCAACATTAATGCAGAAGAAGAAAGTGCTTTTCATGTATTTAAATACAAATGGTATAAACAAAATGATGTGTGTATATAAAAATATATGCATAAAAATATACAGAGAATGTTAAATAATTACATATATAACTATAAAATAATAAAATACTATTTCAGCACCTCATGCCATCATAAACATTTTCATGTTTTCTTAACAATAAAATCTCTTTTTATGAAGGCAGTGAAAATGTCTTTTATTTTACACAAAACCTATCACCACTTGTGAAAGTATATCTAAAAAGTGGTGAAAAATATTCATGTTCAAGTTGATCATAAATAAAGTGATTTACCAATTGCAAAATCATGAAAATATGCTTTTTCGTCATTTTTTTACTTTATTCATAATAATCTCAACATATTGAAAAGTAAAATAGTGCTATCTTATGCTAACACAAAGAATATATGGACATTGTCTATTGAGTAGAAGGGATGGGCTACAGTGAAGAAGGTGACAAGTGCCCTGGTCTAATGAAGCTTTATTAATATATTTATATTTGATAGAGTACTTTTTATTCCATAACTACTCCAAACTCAAACAATTAGCTGTGATATAGAAATCGCTGTGCCACTTAACAAACAGGATAAATTATATAAATGTTCCAAAAGATTGTCATACTTTATATTATATTAGCTAAATATTACATTTAACTATGAAAAATTAGGTAGTGAGGAATCCATTATCCCACTTTCACAACTTGATAGAAAATAGAACAATTAATTATATGATGTCCACATTATTTATTATTAAGTGAAATGTTTTTAGTATCTAGCATACCAGAGAGGTTTAATAACTTCTTTTTTCTCAGTGTTTTACATAGTATTTATCAAAATGTGTTTTAACATATTTATCTGAAATGAAACATAAGATCAGACTTTATGACAGTGGGTAAATATAATTTAGTTGGCTGGTTTAAAGGGGCTGACCTTCCCATATAGATGATAGGACATATTTTATTCAAAAGTTTGACAAGTTTATTCTGCACATCCACTATTGTACCTAACCATCTTAATAAACTATAGCTTGGTTATATAATGGCCTTGGCCTCAGTGTGCCTGATGGGCCCTATTGTCCAAAAACGGAGGCAATACATTCATATTTCTAATGAATCGTAAGCCAAAACTTCCATCTGACCATTTGCCTGAATAAGACTAAAATTATACTAGAGATGTAGAAGAATAGAGAATATGATCAGAATTTGATGTGGAAGGATAACAGAATATCAGAATTTAAAATTGTATGATATCGAATATTGAAGAGTTTTGAATCCTGATGAAAATCACTACATGGTTGATTTGTGAGTAACTGACATGGAGTCTGGACATATGAACACTAGAGTTGAGAAAGTGGAGGAACTCAGGTTTGGTCATTAAAAGGTGTAACTTTATATATCAAGTCATTAAGAATGAGGCCATACAGAGGGTACTTACCTATACATGCCAGGTAAATGAGACATTAGGGAGGGTAGGAGAATGTCCTGGAAGTCAACAGACATTATTTTAGGAACATGGATGCAGCTGGAAACCATCATTCTCAGCAAACGATCGCAAGAACAGAAAACCAAATACCGCATGTTCTCACTCATAGGTGGGAATTGAACAATGAGAACACTTGGACACAGGAAGGGGAACATCACACACCGGGACCTGCTGTGAAGTGAGGGGAGGGGGGAGGGATAGCATTAGAAGATATACTAATGTAAATGACGAGTTAATGGGTGCAGCACACCAACATGGCACATGTATACATATGTAACAAACCTGCATGTTGTGCACATGTACCCTCGAACTTAAAGTATAATAAAAAAGAAAAATAAATGAAGAGAGGAACATTTGAGAATAAAGTTTTGGAGAAAATAATGAATGCGGAAGTTGAAAAAACTTAAAGAGATGTTATAGAATCAGATTGTGAAGAATTATGTGAGTTTAAAGTATCTTGATTTTATATTTCAGAAAATAGTAGGAGTAGGTTTCTGATTTGATAAATGGGTGATGAAACGATTAAGATTAATTAGAAGTAGATATTGGTAATCTAGGTATGACTGGCACAGACTGATACTGGGAGAGAAGAAGAACTAAATGTGCATGCAATTCACTGAGGAAAGTATTAAGATTTAGTAATTGGTAATACAGAATATAGAACATAAAAGACAAACTTAAGCTAGCTGAAGAATTGAGACTAATTCTCAAAAAATAGTTCTTGTGTAGGATACATATCTGGGTGCTGCCTTTGGAAAAATATTAACAATGACATCACATATTTGTAATAGTTATAATATTTTTCCTTTTGTTTTCACTATGTATTAACCAAAAAAATGTTAATTTTCAATTTTTCTGTAAGTCTAGACATTCCCTGACTTATGATGATTCAACTTAATGATTTTTCATCTTTCCAATGGTGTGAAAGCAATTTGCATTCAGTAGAAATGATACTTTGAGTACCCATACAACCACTCTATTTTTTACTTCCAGTAGATAATTCAATAAATTACGTGAGACATTTAATACTTTATTATAAAACTGACTTTTTGTTGGATGTTTTTGTCCAACTGTAGGCTAATATAAGTGTTCTGAACACTCTTATAGCAGGCTTAGCTAAGCTATGATGTTTAGTAGTTTAGGTGTTTTGAAAAAATTTTCTACTTAGTATAATTTTGACTTATGATGAGTTTATTGGGACATCACCCCATTGTAAGTCAAGGAGCATTTGTATACTTAACAATGTGACTGCAATGGTGTTTCTATCATAAGGAATAAACAGATGGATCTTGAGGTTTCATACTCATTATTGGAAGTGGGACTTAAATGATGATAATTCAAAAAAGCTCTGCATTATAGCATAACAAACTTATTATGTAGTGCAAGGTATAAATATGTAAAGGCACATCATTCAAGATTATGCAGCAACATTTGACAAATATAAGCCACATGTGTTTTTTAATTTTTATAATCAGAGAATAAACAGGCAGCCAAATAATAAAAGACCATAGTAGCCAGAAAAGATAGACTCAGGGAGTCTAATTACAGGAAAATCAACAGAATTCAAGTGAAATATTTAACCAATGATTAGGTTTCTAAAACAACCTAGACAAACTATTTTAAAGATATATCTTATGTTAGCAGCCTGGATACCATCAAAGTAAACTAAACATTGAGTACTTACTATTTGTGAGGCACCAGGTAACTTTCAGAGTAAGATATGGTCTCTACCCTCAAGAATTTATAATCTAGCATATGATATATATGTAAATTGATATATTAAAATAATATTACAACACAATTTTACAAGGAGTTATATGGTGACAGGCAAGGAATATGACAGAAGCCATGAGTAGGACCAACTAATCCAGGCTGCTTTCTAGGTATGGTTTCTGGTACAGGTAATACGTGAGGTACCTTTTCGTTGTTGTTCTTTTATTGAGGTGAAATTCACATAGCATACACTTAATTATTTCAAAGTACTCAATTCACTGACATTTGCTGTGTTCACATTGTTGTACAACCACTAGCTCTCTCTAGTTTTAAAACTGTTTCATCACCGTAGAAAACATTCTGTTAAATAATCACTCTCCATTTTCCCCACTTCTGATTCCTTAGTAACCTCAACTGTTTTCTGTCTCTGTAGATTCACCTATTCTGGATACATCACTTTAAAAGGATCACATAATATGAAGCCTTTTCTGTCTGGTTTCTTTGACATAATGTTTTCATGGTTCATTTAAATTGTAGCCCTGTCAGGACTTGTTTTTCATGGCTAATTAATATTTCATTGTGTGTGTGTATGTGTGTGTGTGTGTATATATATATATATACATCTCACAATGTATTTATCCATTCATCCACCCTGATGGACATTTGGATTGTTTTCACCTTTTGGCTATTATGAATAATGCTGCTATGAATATTTGTGCACAAGTTTCTGTGTGGACACATACTTTTATTTCTCTTGGGTATATACACCTAAGAGTGAAATCGCTGAGTCATATGGTAATTCCATGTTTAACTGTTTAAGGAACCACGAAGTATTTTACACAGTGCCTGTATCATATTACATTCCCATTGACAATGTGCCACACAACCTACTTATCCACATTCTCATCAATATTTATTTCCCAGTTTGTTTGTTTGTTTGTGTGTTATTAAAGCTATCCTAGTGAGCATGAAGTGGTATCTCATTGTGGTTTGGATTGCATTTCTTTAATGACCAATGAAGTTGAACATTTTGTTCCTTTGCCTTTCGGTCTTTTGTAATCTTCTTTAGGGAAATGACTATTCAAGTCCTTTTTCCATGTTTTAACTTGGTTGTTCATCTTTTTGTCTTTGAGTTGTAAGAGTTCTTTAATATATTCTGGATAGTAAAACTTATCAGACATAAGATTTGCAAATATTTTCTCCCATTCTCTGTGTTGTCTTTTTACATGTTTTAAATGTCTTTTGATACATGTTTTAAATTTTGTTTAAGTCAAATTTATCTATTTTCTGTTTTGTTGCTTATAGTTTTGGTGCCATACCTAAGAATCTATTGCTAATCTGAAGTTGTGATGATTTACCGGGGTGCATTCTTTTTGTTTGTTTGTTTGTTTGTTTGTTTTTTGAGACGGGATCTCTCTCTGTTGCCCAGGCTGGAGTGCAGTGGCACTATCTCGACTCACTGCAAGCTCTGCCTCCCCGGTTCACATCATTCTCCTGCCTCAGCCTCCCTAGTAGCTGGGACTACAGGTGCCTGCCACCACGCCAGCTAATTTTTTGTATTTTTAGTAGAGACGGATTTCACTGTGTTAGCCAGGATGGTCTTGATCTCCTGACCTTGTGATCTGCCTGCCTTGGCCTCCCAAAGTACTGGGATTACAGGCATGAGCTACTGCACCTGGCCCCACCTGTATGCATTCTTTTAAGAGTTATATCGTTTTACCTCTTACATGTGGGTTGTTGATCCATTTTGAGGCAATTTTTACATATTTTACATACATAAAACAAACAAACAAACAAACAAAAAGAATGCACCCCGGTAAATATCACAACTTCAGATTAGCAATAGATTCTTAGGTATGGCACCGAAACTATAAGGAACAAAACAGAAAATAGATAAATTTGACTTAAACAAAATTTAAAACATGTATCAAAAGACATTTAAAACATGTAAAAAGACAACACAGAGAATGGGAGAAAATATTTGCAAATCTTATGTCTGATAAGTTTTACTATCCAGAATATATTAAAGAACTCTTACAACTCAAAGACAAAAAGATGAACAACCAAGTTAAAACATGGAAAAAGGACTTGAATAGTCATTTCCCTAAAGAAGATTACAAAAGACCGAAAGGCAAAGGAACAAAATGATCTAGAGGTCCAACTTTATTCTTTGTGTGTGGTTATCCAGTTGTAGCAGCAAAATTTGTGGAAGAAACTATTCTTTCCCCATAAAGTGAGATACAGATTCAATATAATTTCTGTAAATTTCAATGGCCTTTTTTGCTGAAATGTAAAAACATATATTCAAATTAGGGACTCCAAATAGTCAAAACACTATTGAAATAGAAAATCAACGTAGAATGACTTTCACTTCCTGATTTAAAATCTTACTGTAAAGCTATAGTAATCAAAACATTGTTATACTGACATAAGGACAGACATACAGGCCCATGGAATAGAAATAGAAGTCCAGAAATAAACCCAAACACATGTAATTTTAACGAAGTTTCCAAAATCATTCCATGTTTACTGAAACTTAAAAAAATATTTAAGAGTTAGCTAAGCTAAGGGACAGAAAGTAAGTTAGGGCAAAAGGAGCAAAGCCATGAAGTTTAGAGAACCAAAAACAAACAAACAAACAAAAAGCCACATACATTTATTTTTCCTGAAGTGTACGGTATACAGCTTGTGATAGAAGAGCTGTCATTGAATGGAAAAAGAATGAAGTAAATATTAAGAGATAGAACCAGAAAGAAACAACTTTTATCTGGTGGTTTGGGGCCATACTTAGTCTGAAAAAGTGGGTCCTTGTTCTAGGCCCACATCTGAGGGCATTCCTGGTGCATCAGGGTGCTTTCTTCAAAATGTTCTAAGCCCCCTCCAATACCTAGGAGTAGTCAAGGGTGGCAGTACCATCCTGGACCAGATCCTTGCAGTATGATCTTTGACCCTTGCATTAGTCAGGTTTTCCAGATAAAAAGAATTAATAGGATACATACAGATATGTAAGAGATTTATAATGGAAATTTGCTCATATGATTATAGAGGCAAAGAAGTTCCACAATATGCTCTCTGCAAGCTAGAAAGCCAGGAAAGCTGATGATATAATTCAGTCCAAGTCCGAAGGTCTGAGAATCAAGGGAGTTGATGGTATAACTTCTGGCTAGAAAATGAAGGATCAAGGCCTGAGAATCAGGAAGCGAATTGTGTAAGTTTCAGAGTCCAAAGGCCCAAGAACCAGCAACACTGAATCTGAGGACAGGTTGCCTGAGGGCAGGAATCCAAGCTCAAGAAAACAAAATTCACCTTTCTTCCACCTTTCTGTTCTATCTGGACACTCAAAGGATTGCATGATGCCTGTCAACATTGGTAAGGGTGGATCTTCTTTACTTAGTCTAGTGATTCAAATGCTAATCTCTTAAGGACACACCCTCATAGACACACTCAGAAATAATGTTGTACTAGCTATCTGAACATCCTTTTGCCTACTGAAGCTTACATACAAAATTAATCATCAGAACCCTCTACATTGGGTTTGTCTTAAGGCGCTCAGTACTTGTGGTCTGACCCCAGTTCCTGCTACCCAGAGTAGAATTTTTGTTTTATTTGGATTATACAAGATTATGTAGCCAGAAAGGTACTGTCATATTGATTTGATGTGACAGTCACTCATGGGCATGGCAAGTTCAGGGCTCTAGCCTACCATTGGTCCAATGCCAATACTTGGACTCAAACCAAGTATGTGAGAGCTACGTATTGGCTCTTGTCCCTCTTGGTGTCTGTTCCAGTTATAGGGCTGTCTCTTTTCTTTACCATCAGAACACGGCAGGGGTAGCAGCAGTAGTTTTTAACCTTGTAGCATCCACTGTTGCTCCTCTTGCTGGCAACCCAGCTGCTTACCCCAAACTCCTTCAGCATGTCAGGCAGTTCTCCAGGGATGGTTGCATATATCTTCTCCAGGGGCTTTTAAAGCTATAACTGTATAATCCTAATGGCAATTCTGATAGTTGTTCTCTTTTGCCTCCAATTTATGTGGTGGCCTTACGTTCTCTTGGCATGATCTTCAGCCTTACAGTACGTGGAATGGATCCTCCTTGTATGAACAAGACTGCTGCTCTCTCTCTACTGAGGGCTCCCTCACTTATCCACCCTACTCATGCGTTGGAGTGGTAGGTATGATTTGGTGAACATTGAAAAATATTGCACCCTACCAATTTAGAGGCTATGGCCTGAAGAATTTGAGAACTCTTCCAATGCTACTGGAAGATGTGTTGTTCTACATTTACACTATATAAATTTCCTTTTGGTAAATTTAATATATCCATACATCTAATTATTGCACAAATTTCACTGTATATCATAGGTAAAACTTAACACTGGTGATCATAACCAACAAAACATATTAACAAACTTTGAGACAGCCATTGGAAGAGAATGTTCATAGTTGTATGGCAGATGATTCCACATCATGAATAATGTAATAAGCATTAAATCAAGGGTATTAGGAAATCGCAGAGGCAAGACATTTATATTATTTCAATATGAACAAGAGTCCAAAAAGCAATGTCATTTTGAGCAAAAATAGCATGCTACCTTTTTCTTGCAGTGAGAGATATGAAATTAATGGGTAATAGTACATTTGCAATAAAGAACAGGAAGCAATGATTCCTGGACCAAATAAGAATCAATATTTTCTTAATAATATGAAATCCTCATGCACCAATTGGGCAATAAAGAAAGATGAAGTTAGCCTTTCTCTATCTATTATTTTAAATATTTATCAATAAATCACTATCACATGTTCTATTAATTTTGTAATACATTTTTAAGTCAAACAGTTTACATGTATAGGAACTCAGCCAGAAAAGAAAACCAATTGTCCTAGGTCTCTAACATCCTAGGAATGTCCTTCTGGGGACTGATAGGATTAACATAAAGTTATTTTTTGCTTTCTCTCTAGGAGAGCAGTTCTTAACATTTAGAATGAATAAAATTCACCAGGGCATAGGCTCTCCAGGCTTCAGTTTTGCATAATATGAGATGTGAGTTTCCTGTGATACCTATAATTGGAGATATCTAGCTTGCCCTTGGATACATAAATCTGAAACAAAGATAACATCCTTGTTTAGAAAGATATATTTCTAATCAAAGCGGTCATAAGAGTCTGAAGCAAAGTCCTAGAACAATATAAAAATAATCTAACTATAATAAAGTCTGTGTATTTAGATCGTAAGCTAACCTTGGGAATATGATGGTTTTGGCAGTGATTGTCCAACTTTTTAGCTCATAGACTCATAGAGTGTTGAATGGAATTAAGACATTGTTTTATTCAAGCTTATCTGTTATCAATAAGAAATCTTGGCCCAAAGAGATGAAGTTATCTGACTGAGGTCACACAGTTTGTTGTAAAATCAAGACTAAGCTTGTTATTTCCAATCTATTACACAAAATCTAAATCAATTTTTGAGTCATTGTTGAATCCATTATCAAGCAGAAATAACACAAGCAGTTTAAATTCAAAAAGCAAGTTTAGCTGTAAAAGAAGTACTTAAGTAAGAGGGCAACACTAATCCACCTTCAAACTGCAAAAGTGGCTAGAGTGCAAGTAAATCCTTGAACTGTAATAATCATACAGCAGCAAGAGCAAAAGCAGATTAGCTAACATTACTCTGAACTGAGAGGACCTCAGGGCTTGATTTAAAGTTATATGTCGTTCCTGTGTGCATGTCTCTGTTGTGCATGCATGTGTGTGTGTATGTGTGTGTGTCTGAAAATGGTGAGAGCTGGGAGACTGAGGAGAATGAAGTGGAAGAGTAAATTTAGGAAATAAAAGCACATTAAAAGTGGGGAGGTCACTGTGTCTTTAAGACAGCACTTCATCTTGAAAATTAAGATTAACCTGGCAGGTATAAAGTGTTTTTGTATTAATGAGAGATTGCCTTTTTAGACCCTTTGGAATTATATTCCTAATTACGACCTATCTACTTACCTGACAAGATCCTAGTAAGGAGTTTATGCCAATTATAAATATCACCATCTATTGACAATACCATTAAACATCATCCTGAAACCTCCTGATAGGGATAGAGAAGACATATCAATTTATGTTAAAAACAGAGTTTTTAAATATCCAAGATGCATGATCATTTCTTCAGAGCTTTAAGTTTTCAATTTAAGTGGTTATCTCTAACGTACTAGCTTTAAATCCTTTTCCTCACCTCCATCCCTCTCTTACATACCACCCTTGATTCACTCTCCATGTACTCTGACAAATTTTGCCTAGGCAAGTCATCCTTCAGTTCTCAGTTTAAATACCATCTTCTCAAAAAAGCCTTATTTTATCACCACTCATTACTCCAACTAGATTGAACTTACATGCAGTAGGTCACGTAACACTGAAGTACATTGCTATCTCCATTTTATAAAGTTGAAATTCATAAAAAGTAACTTACCTTCCCAAATTCACTCTAGTAATAAATGAAAGGATGAAGATTAGAATGCATATAATTGAGTACAATACCTACAAACTTTTTCCTTCTTCTTATACTTTGTACTTTTTCTCATTCATGTAATTCACTTAGATTTTTCATTAATCAGATACCGTACTACCTTTCTCCTCTTCTTGATTCTTGGTTAAATATGCCCTATTTAGTCTATATTCTTCTTTCCTTTTGCTACAAACTGCTTTCCTTATTTTTCTTCTTCTATCAGTGCTATCTGGGGGACTCATATGTTTTGAGTTTCAAGCTAAACCTCCCAAGTTATCACTGCAAAATAGTGTTTACTTCACTGCTATTTTTTTTTAACTTGGAATTAATTCAACAGAAGAGATACAGTATTAATATCTCTTGAAATATTTAAGAAAATAAATAATAGTGATATAGTCAACCCTAGTTTTGCACGGTGTGAAGGACTATAAAAATGACCATGCAAACCAAAATTGTGCAAAGCAATGTTAATAATAAACAGGAATAAGTAAGATCATTTGGTGACAATATTGCAACAAAATAATATTGTTGCAATATTGAAAATTTTCTTATTAATACACATGATAAACGTGATGAATGTAAGGGGAAATAAAAGAAAAATAAAAGCAGTATTTACATACACTGTGATTTTTAACATTAGAAACATTGAGAATAAATGTATTTTATTTGTACAAAATTTATCAAGAATAGTTTGAACTGACCGGAATCACTTGAACCCGGGAGATGGAGGTTGCAGTAAGCTGGGATCATACCACTTCACTTCAGCCTGGGTGACAGAACTAAACTCTGTCACACACACACACACACACACACACACACACACACACACACATAGTTTGAACGTTGCTAGCCTTCTTCTCATATTCTCAAATGTAAATCAAGACACAGAGCAAGCATCTTTTCTGTGCCTTGGTGAATTGTCATAATCCTAAATCTGAATCAGCTTATGACTGTATTAGGTTTTTATTGTTGCATAATGACATCACAAACTTAGCTTCTTAAAACAACCTTCCTTTATTTTTTCACAGTTCTCTAGTTCTAAAGTCACAGTCTGCTAGGCTGAGCTTTGTGCTAAGGGTCTTATAAGGTTGACAATGAAGTGTTAGCTAGTTTGGGCTCTTATCTGGATGCTCTGGCAAAGAATTTGCTTCCAAGCTCATTCAGGGTTTTGTTTGTTTATTTGTTTTTTGCAGAATTCAATCCACAACCTATTATTGCCTTAGGTCTGATATCCCTATTTCTTTGCTATCTGTAAACTGGAGGCCACTATCAGCTCCTAGATGCACCCACATTCCTCTCACGTGGCCCAGTCCATCTTCAAAGAAAGCAACGGTGCATTGAATCTTTCTCACACTTAAAAAACTGTCTTCTTCCACTACTAGATGAAGAAAACTCTGATTTTGAAATGCTCATGTGATTGGGTCAAGGCCACCTGCATAATCACCATATGTTAAGGTCAACTGACTTGAGACTTTAATTACATCTGCAAAATCCTTTCACAGCAGATTACTATTTGGTTGAATAACCAGGGGACAGGAATCTAGAATTCTGTCAGCATAGTTTTTTTTTTTTTTTTTTTTTTTTTTTTTTTTAAGACTGAGTCTCACTCTGTCACCCAGGCTGGAGTGCAGTGGTGCAATCCCAGCTCACCGCAACCTCCATCTCCCAGGTTCAAGTGATTCTCCTGCCTCAGCCTCCCAAGTAACTGGGATTACAGGCACACACCACCATGCCTGGCTAACTTTTGTATTTTTACATTGTATTTTGTATTTGGTATGTTGGCCAGGCTGGTCTTAAACTCCTCACCTCAAATGATCCATCCGACTCGACCTCCCAAAGTGCCGAGATTACAGGCCTGAGCCACTGCGCTCGCCAGAACTTACCCCGTGCACTTTCAGTATCTTGAAATATCTGACGTTACACCTAATGTTGTTTATTGACAGCTTTGTTTCTTCTGAAATGTCTTTATTTTTTCATTGCGCCCAATTTTCTCATTGATTGAGTTCTTCTGGCTGTATATCTTGGGCCTCCAGAATGTTGTGTCACCATTCCGAAGATCAGTCATCTTCCAATTACATTCAATTGCAATTCAAGTGTTATCACTTTTTTCTTTGCTGCACTTTCACTTTTTGATTATCTATTTTATTTAAAAAATGGCATATAGGTTTATCACTGGGAGACAAGGAAGCAACACAACTACTGTGCTGTGCATGAACTGCTTCATTCTGATTAATTCCTTCTTTTTCCAGCTTGATTAAACTGATATTTTACCTATACAATGAGGTTAATTTTTTTTGGCATACATTCTTTTCACTTTTAATTCTATTACTTTCATTTTTAAAACTGCATTATTTTCTCCTGTTCTTTGCTCATGTTTAAATTTCCATTTATTAACGTACATATTTCCTTTATGGCCATATTCTATATCTAATAATTCTATTTATAAGAAAGTTCTAATTATGTAGAGTCAGCAGAAATAACAAACTGTAGAGCTAGAATTCCTTTCTTGTAAACAGACTTATAAGATACAAAGTATGATGGATATAAATGAAATCTTTAAAGAAACAGATGCTTCTTTTATTGCAAACTTATGTTTTGTGAAAATGCTGAAGGAACAAAATTTTGTCAGGTAGCCAAGAGGTATAGTATCATTTTCAATACATTATATAATTCTCAGGTCAAATTTCTCTGACTGGTAGGGTAGGGTAGCTATGTGAAACCAAGTGTATGGGTACACATTCTCAAAGTAAATGTTGATGATAATGGCATGGTTGTTATTATTTTAGTCAATTCATTCCACCTCCGGCAATAGCAGAGTCTTTCTTTCTCATCTGTCCTCTCTAAAGTAAGGAAGGTTTCTCTTATGTATCCACCCATTAATCAATCATTTATCAATCTATCTAGTTTTACTCTGCCCATCCTTTCACCAAAGATACAAACCTTATTTCAGGTGTCTTGTATTTACAGTTTCAATTTGTGATGATCAGGACCTAATCTCCCATTCCCATATGGTATCTATATTTTTCCCAGTGCACTTTCCTTTTCTGTTTTCATTTGTATCTTTGGGGTGTGTGTGCGTTAGAAGACAGCCATGGGTATTCTGAGTATTTCCTTTACTTCTTTGGGAAGATAGTAATGCATTTAAGAGTATCTTTACCGCAATTTATTTAGCACACAGACGATCTATATCAATTAGTCTGCTATCTACATGACCATAAATATGAAAGTGGAGGTCTGATCCAACATTTTTGGTATAGTTTTTATTACATATACACAATTATTTAAACAATACATAGCATTGACTTGCTTATTGTTAAACATCAAATGAAATGGGGCAAAGTAAAATATGTTTTACTATTTTATTTTTACAGCTCTGGTTAATTTACTCTCACTTCTGTATAGTGACTATATATATTTCCAGTGGGTATATTGCTTTGAACTTTTTCCTATTACATATAATGCTGCAACAGGTAGAAATATTGAGGTATTGGTTACTTTTGTCTTCAACCACAGTAGATATTTCTAAATTCTTTTTTAACCAATTTACAGACCACTAGCAGTTTATGTGTTTTAATTGCTCCATATGCCTTTCAGAGTTGATGTCATCACCATTTAAAAAAAAAAAAACTTAATCATACTGAGTAGGGTAAATTGGTATTTTGTTTTTAGTTTGCATTTTTTTGAACCTAAGTGAACTTTTACAACTTTTTAGTCATTCATATTTCTTTTTGTAAGAATGAGTTGTTCTTTTACTTTGTACACTTGGCAATTGTACATCTACTTTGTTAATAATCTTTTATCAGTTATAAGAACTAAACAACTAGCACATTGGGTTATTCATTTGTTTGTTTCAAACCCATATGATTTAATGAACAGAAAGTTCTATTTTTCTTATGGTCCAATATATCAATCTTTTCTCTATGTTTTGTACTTTTAAGAAATTTTACCCTTACACACAATTATGAACATATCCTCCTATATTTTTTCTAGAAAGTTTTGACATTTTAATTTTACACATTAAATCTTTAATCCATATAGGAATTAATTTTGCGTCTGAGCACAGTTTTATTATTTATTCATGGATAATCTATTCCAGAACAATATATTGGTTTATATTCCACTGATTATAATACAAATTTAATCACACATCAAGAAGACATAAACGTGTAATCTGTTTGTTTCCAATTCTAAACTCTATTCCATTCCTATGTTTCTGCACCAAAACTACAATATACATTTGTCAAAAAGATCTTGTCTATTCTAGCATCTGGTGTTCACATAAATCTTAAAATTAATTTGTCAAGTTCCATGAGCACATCTCTTTGGATTGTAATACAGATTGCTTCTAATTCACATATTTGGAGCGATACTGATTGCATTTTCTATACGTGAACATCCTCTCCGTTTACTTGGGATTTTCCCAACATATTAGAAAATATTATTTTCCTTATAAAATCTTACACATTTCTTGTGATATTATTTCATACGACCGTTATAATGTGTTGAATTACAATCTAAATTTAATAACACTTTTTAAATGTTGGTATTCTGATTTTAGATATTGATCTTATATCCAGTAACTTTGCTAAATTTTCTCACTACTTTCAATGGCATGTTTGTAGATTCTATAAAATTATCCATGTAGATGTAGATGTCACCTGAGAACAACTGTTTCTAGATTCTATAAAATTGTTCATGTAACTATCATCTTAGAACAGTAAAAATTTTGTTTCTTCCATTCCTGCTTTTAAAGGGAGTGCTTCCAAGTATTCATTATTAAGCATAGTAATCGGTGTAGATTTTTGGTACATACCCTTTTGCAGTGTGTACAAGTTCTTGAACTTTTGTTTCTATATTGTTAATGTCTTTTTTTAGGCAATAATTCATATTGAATTTTTTCAAACTATTTTTCAGTATCAATTCAAATTTTCACATGGATTTTCTCTAATGATAATGTGATGATTTTGAGCTGAAATCTTGCCATCCTGTGATTAACCTGACTTGCTGACGTTTACTTTTGTTATTTTAAAGGAGTTGGTTTGCTAACATCCAAATGAAAAGAATCTATTTTGATACTATTTTGCCTATGTTTTCGTCATTGTTTCATTTGCTGTATTGTCTATAATTTCTAATTGTGTGGTGTTTTAAAAGTTATAGTGTATTAATTTACTTAAAAAATTTACAATTCCTTGAGTTACTTTTGAGTTCTATTTTAAAATAGACTTCCCTTTTTTCTGTTTTCAAATTCATTGCCCTAAGGTTGTTCATAAGAATCATGGACTTTTCATTCTGTTTTGTTTTTAGTTATCATTCCACTGCTTCAACAAAGACCACTGACCTAGGAGTCACAACACCAGCATTCTACTTTTGCTTACACCACTTGCAAATTTTTGCATTTTGAACTATGGGCAAGTCACTGCTGCTGAAGATATTTTTTTCATCTCTAAAATCAATTTAGTATTTACTTTTTGGCTCACATATTTCCAATGAGTCTCAAGAAATATACGATTGAAAATGTTTTCAAAAATGGAAAAATACAAACAAAAAAATCCCAAGAGTTTAAGGTTTATCCGCAAAACCTTTTTGAATAGGAACATCACTTCTAATGCTGTCCTCCAACGCAACATTAAGGGCATCTTTTGGTAAATAAATGAAAATCAGAGAGCTCATAATCCTTCACAGCAGAGAAAAACTTCTGAAATCTGGTATTATCTCTCGCTGACTTGAAAACTGGCAATTCGTTAACCATAATTAAAACCAACATGAAAATAAATTTAGTAACTATTGTGCTTTTAGCACATAAATGGTTTATTCATAAAACTTTTAAAAAATTATATGAAAAACTTTACAACACTTCAGATAGGTCTTAAGAGAAGGCAATTTTACTTATTAATGTGTGCAAAGAAAGTTCTTCCTGAATTTTTAGTTACTTCAGCATACTTCATTTTGTCTTTGTCAACATCAAGAAATCATTTATCAGGTTCTTGATCTGATGCTACATGCTGTAGTTAAAATGCTAAATCTAGGAAGTTAAATATGGGTAGTTAAAAGGTATGCGATGTGTTTTTTCTTTTTTTTTTTTTCTTTAAAGAGCATACTAATTAGAAAACATAATAACCTTCAAACTCCCATTGTCAAGTATTTGGTAAAGCATGGGTCTTGCAATTATCTTTTTAGAAAACTAATTAGCTTAGCACTAAATATATTAAACTCCAAACCTACAAAATAGGAACCAAAAGGATTTGCTGCAGATGCATTTGAAAACTAATTGATAGTAGATCCCGACAGTGAATTTTAATAAAAGTAGTAGAAATCTTACTTAAGGCAAAATAATCTTGGTGAAATTTCATTTGAAGAATTTCTCTTGCTATGGTTGCATCATGGGTTTTACACGTCAAATTTTTAAGTTTTCCCAAATCACCACGTTGGCCCAGGTCTATTTAAACTGGACAGTGACAAGTACATTGAGTGCTCCTAGAGACTCAATACCATGTTACACATCTATAAGCTTCCCTGAGGTATCCTATTGAGTCAGAGATTCTTCTCTGGACCCATTTCTGAAATTTTTATTAATCTCAATATTATTTCCAATATGAAACTTTAATAAATTAGAACACTTAGCAAGAGACTTATTAGGACACAGGATCACTAAGTAGTTTCTAGGGAAAGTATTCAAACTGTGGGTTAGGAATTGGATGAAAAACTTCAGAATTAATATTAAAAATGAAATGAAAGATCTAAATTGTTGAGGTAAGTTTTTTTTAAGTATTGAGAAAAAAATTACAAAGGCAGAATCATTGTCTGCTGTGAATCACTTACCTTTTGAGAGCAAGGATATTAGCTTAAATAGATGGTAAAATGTACATACTAGGATATATTGAGTTCAATTCAAATGGAACTATCTTTCACAGCTGAGAAAAACTTCTGAAATCTGGTATTATCTCTCGCTGACTTGAAAACTGGCAATTCGTTAACCATAATTAAAACCAACATGAAAATAAATTTAGTAACTATTGTGCTTTTAGCACATAAATGGTTTATTCATAAAACTCTTTTAAAAAATTATAAGAAAAACTTTACAACACTTCAGATAGGTCTTAAGAGAAGGCAATTTTACTTATTAATGTGTGCAAAGAAAGTGTGGGCTTTTATTGACAGCACTGGACTTACTTTACCACCTTCTTACCTCATATGGAAAAGGGATGATTGTATATGGTTTGACTCTTTCACTGTATGATACAGTTAAATTTGCAGGCCAAATTGAGAAACAAGGGTGGACAGTTTCTCTATTCTGATAGAACTCCTGTTAGGGAGAAAGTATTAAGGTTCAATAGCAATTAATTCAACATTTACCTTATTATGTCGATACCTGAAAACATACAGTTTTAAAAGATGAATATAGAGTCCAAATAGACATTTTTTAAAATTTTGTTTATTACTGTTTACCAATGGGGAGATGCAGTTTATTTACACCAGCAGCCATAGGGGAAAGGGGAATACAGTTAGTCAGCTATCTGCATAGGATGGACTACTTATGCAAAAATAAGAATCTCCAAAACAAAGGACAGTGGTGAGCTTCACTACCCTCCCCCGATGATCCCAGCATGCGATAATGCCAGGTAGTGGTCCCTGGGCATGCGATGGTGGGAACTAATGTATGGAAGAAAAAGCCACAAACCACGGAAATTTTAAAGAACCCCCCATTCCCCCATAACACATACATACACACACACACTCAGATACATAATAGGATTGCAGGGTGATCAATACACTTAATCAAGAAGGGAAAAACAGGAATTCTGTTGTTAAAAGGAAGATAGGTAGGGAAAGGGAGAGTTCCTAACCACTGTCAACTATATGGTAGGGAGCATTCTCTCCCCAGAAAGGACTCTGTACCCTCTGGGCACCTGCTGGACCAAGCCCACCTTATACCCATCCAGGGTAGGGGGCTATTGCCCTACTGGTAGAGGGGTCAGAAACAAACAAAATAAAAACAAAAACAAAGAGAGTAATATGAACAAAGTATTACTCAAAACTACTTCCCACTTCCTCCTCTAACCAGGAGAAAAGGCCAGAAAGAAAACAGTAATTTCAGGATTTGAGTTCCCTATCTGAAGGTAGGGGGATTGGACCGTGGCCTTTCTCCTTTACTATCATCCCACTTCCAAGACATTGTTAGGAAGTAGGCCAGAGTCTCACTTAGACTCTCCTTTCTTCATCCTCTTAGATGTCTACAAGTCAAGGGCAAAGATATCTCCAAATTATTTTAGCTCTTGCAAGGTTTGACTTTTTTAAAAGTTACTGCGACTCTTTAAGACTAATCTGTAACTAGGCCCCAAGCCTGATCAGGACAACTCTAGGAGAAGGCAGTAACAGTTCCAAGGCCCAATCTCTATGGTTTCCTTAATCCTCTACAGTATGTAATCTAAATCAGTCTACACAGTCTAAACAATACCTTCTGGGATAAGGTCCGATACATGCACAGCAAGGGTTAGAGAACGGATAAGGACCAACTCCATCCCCCTGTGTGTCAATCAGCCTTTACTGCTCTTCTGCTTAGGTCCTAACAAGCAGTATTGAAATGGAGGTGGGAAGATACAACTCCTTATGAAGTAAGACACAGCAAGAGGGCACACTAGCAAGGCAGTCCTATACAAGAGAAATGCTTAGGCATGATACTGCATTTTAAATACAAAAAATTAAGTTCTCTTCCAATTCCAATCCCAACAGAGGGAGCCATAAGAAAGATTCTCTTCTGAATCTTCTACAAAAACAAGAGACAAAAGAAAGAAAGAAAAAAGAAACAAAAACAGAGGCCAAGAAAAAAGAAATTGGGCAGGCTTCAGAAGCAGGAGCATTAAGAGCTGAATTGAAACTGGTCAATGTGAGAGCTGGAGTGGAAGCAGCACCTGGGGCACCAGATAGGCAGTGGAGCAAGGGACAGGAGGAACATGGGGCCAAGCCAGACAGATGAGGCTGGACCCCCTACTGGGGCACAGAATGAGGTAAGAAAACATTTCAAATAAAGCAGCACCGTTCTGCTCACCTCGGGGCTCCCACCCCTTTACACTTCATAAACCCTCGCTCAGGGAATAAAGTGGAGGGTAGTTTGATATGTGGTTCTTACTTCCCATCTTCCCCTATACCATTCCCTAAAGTCAGGAGATTCTGGAGGTCTTTCTCTGACATCTAACAATAAAAGGACTGCTCCTCTTGTCAAGATCCAAAGGGGACCAAGTGGAAAGGACTGCCCCTTTCGAGGGGCAGAGAGAAGGTGGTGACAATCTGGATGTTCACCATAGCAGAGTTCTGACTACCCAACCAAAGAAACAGGGACATTCAACAGGATTCTGCACACAGTCAGATGAGATAATCCAGTCCTGCTCCTTGGCTCCTAGTACTAATCCATTCACATTATTGGGGGCAGCTGAAAGTGCCCTCTGGGCTCAGTTTTCAAACCATAGCCTCCTGCACAGCCATGATGCTCTTCTATAGTTCAGTCCTGACCCCAGGGTGGGAGGCAGGTAGTGAACTGGCTTAATGACCAAGTCATACCCATGGACTGGCTAGGTAACCAGTAACTCAGAGTAGGAAGTGACTGCCCTACTAAACTTATGTCCACAGCATAATACATCCAGACATGAATCTTGAAGTTTGAGAGATCGTGCATAGTTGCAGAAGTCCCTGCTACCTCCCCAGGGGATCATAATCGAATCCTCAGCCTGCCTGGACAACCAAGTTGTCCATTTGCCAAGCCTATGCCACCAGGTTGGAGGGCAAGGAAGAGGGCTCTGCTCAGTCAAATGCTAGGCGCTGTCCTCAAGTCAGCTGAATCATTGTAAAGTCTGGACTTTTGGGAAATAGGTGGTTTTGACCTTTTCTTCTTGCTGGAGTCAAGGCTACAGAGCTTCCCTATCACACTTGAGACTTCTTTTCCTTGGATTTCACAAATTGAAAATGTTAGTATCCAGATCTTGCACCTGACATTTTCTTGTCTCAGAGAAGCCCATATCAAAGGTTCAGATATCAAAGGGGCAGTCCCACTGCAGGCCACTGATTACGGCCTGACAGACTGTGATGTCCAAACTGTCCAGGAAGCCCTTGACATCAGGCAGACAGAAAGGCTGAGGAACCAAAAATTTTATATGCTGGGCACACAACTGCTCACCTGTGCACTGGGGGGCACTACAGGATCTTGCGCACATCCTGGTGTATTTCAACAGGCACTGCATGGCCCGCAGGCTGTGCAGCTCCTCCTGCCCAGGGCTTCAGAGCTTGCTCCAGGTAATACACTTTAAAAAAAGGATTCCTAAACTATCCACTTTGGGTTTTTAAATGCTAGTATCTTCAAGGGGAATTAGAACTTTTGTCTGATTTTTCTACTTTTTTTCTACTTAGCTTACTCCTCCAAGCCACAGGACCAGTCTGTTATTGTCCTGGCCACTTTGAGACTCTCATTTTGCAGCTACTGGAATTCCGGAGGTGAGCGCTGCAGCTGCTGATCAGGCCCATTCCCAGGTTCTCCGGGAAGGGAGCAAAGCGGTAGGCGGCACGCTCCTTTGTCTTCCACTGGCTGAATGCCAAAATCCTTCACGCTACCAGTCTCTGCGAACTCCAGGTAGAAGTAGCCACACTTGACTGCCCGGTGCACCTCAAAGCAGAATCCCAAACAAGAATCCTCTATCAGGTCTACGTAAATCTCCTGAGCGATGGCCTCTAGCTTGTTAGTATCCAGATTGGCCAACGAAATTTCCTCCATTTTAATTTGTAAACGACTGCGGAGAGGGCGCTCGTTTTACTCACGGCAGCAACACGTCTGGCTCCGCGGGCCGCGCCTAGGCCTAGACGCCTTTCAGAGCCCAGTCCTCTGGCAGCGGGGTCGGTGGTGTCCGCGGCGGCAGCAGCAGCAACAGGGGCGACTGCTCCGGAATCCCAAGTCCTTCTGTTTGTTTTGGCGTTCCCCGGGTTGCGGGCCTTTTAGCTGCGCCTGGCCCAGGACACACAGCCAAACCGTCTCAGCGCCTCACCCAGCCGCCGGGGCCTCTTCCGCTCCCCTGTCGAGCCTAGCCCCGCCTCCCCGCTTCCGCTCCTCAGAGCGCCTGCGCACTGGTTCCGCGCAGACTCGTGGAGCCTCTCAGCGCGCTGCGGCTTTGAGAGCGTTTGAGTTTGTCGAAAGGAACGCAATGAACCTAGTGTACGACTTCCATTATCTCTAATTATTAAACGATTGCGAGGATATTATTTTATGTTACTTTATTTATAATTTAAACATTCGCTAATGAATTCAGCAGCCATGCTTAACTGATATCCTCTGAAAAACGGAAAAATTTAATAATATGCACTGTTGTGGTGTGATTGGAAACATTTTAGGAACAGTTCTCCGGATGTGTTTGAAAGTTTGACTTACATGATTGACTAGTGAATCGTTTATAGCAATGCCGCAGTTGTCATTTAAATCCACTAGATGGTGCAAGGAAACAAATTACTGCATAATTTATCTTTCAGTCTTTTTTTGAATGAAAAACCTGGAAACTTGGCACTAAAGGCGTAATTCATATATATTGATCAAATAAACCCATGGCATCTATCTCACTTATAAGATCATTAAGGCAATGTGACTATAAAGAGATGGTAATGTACACCTCTAAAATAATTCAGAGAAAAAAATTAGGTGTGTATTCTGTCTTAAAGAAGGAGGATATCTGAAATATGTTAAATATATGGGAGATAAAACTTTTCCTAAAATTACATGCATGATTTGTGAGAATGGGAGCCAGTCTACCTAAGTTTAAATCCCGAAGCCAACATTTAACAGTTTAGTGTTTCCTCATCTGAAAAAAAAGCTAATTCTTATTTCATGGTTAAGATTAAATTATATTTTAAAATATCTTGCGACAGTGCCTTACATGTGAGCAATGGTTCAGTAAATGTTAACTATTTTTAATCATATTAGTTATGAATTTGAATATAAGAAAAATAGCTGTAGTATTTCCTTTATTTTTTGCTCACTTTTTGGTCCCAAGAACTGCTGTGAAATAGAGCAGTCTGTATTATCTTTATAATTTATTTTAAAATTATTGTTAACCAATGAAAGAAAAATACAAAATACATATTTATATCTGTCTGATTCTTTACTTTTCCGTCCAGATTAAAGGAGAGACATGTATCTTTTAATCAGATAAAATACTTATTTTCTAATGTATATGATCATCTGAACATCTAAGTATTTTAGAATTTATTCATTCTTTATTTTTATTTTCGACACAAGATCACGCTGTATTGCCCAGGTTGGAGTGCAGTGAGTGGCACCATCATAGTTCACTGCAGCCTGGATCTCCAGGGCACGAACAATACTACCACCTCAGCCTCCCAAGTAGCTGGGACTACAGGGGTGCACCACAACCCCAGACTAATTTCTTTTCTTTTCTTTTCTTTTCTTTTTTTCTTTTTCTTTTCTTTTTTTTTTTTTTTTTTAGCAGCAGAGGAGGTCTTGCTATGTTGCCCCAGCTTGAACTCCTGAACTCAAGTGATTCCCAGGTTGTGGGCTTTTTAGCTGTCCCCTGGCCCAGGCGCAACTAAATGCTTAGCCTCCCAAATGCTGGGATTACAGGCATGAGCCACCTTGCCTGGCCTAGAATTCATTCTTAATATCTCACTGTATTAGTTCATTTTCACACTGCTATTAAAAACTACCTGAGATTGGGTAATTTATGAAGAAAACAGGTTTAACTACTCACAGTTCTGCAGGCTTAACAGGAAGCATGACTGGGAAGCCTCAGGAAACTTGCAATTTTGACAGAAGTTGAAGGGGAAGCAAGGACCTTCTTCACATGGTACAAGAGGGAGAGAGAGCGAAAGGGGAAGTGGCACACACTTTTAAAGCATCAAATCTTATGAGAACTCACTATCACAAAAACAGCAAGGGGGAATACTCCCCCATGATCCAATCACCTCCCACCAGCTCCCGTGACATGTGAAGATTACAATTAGACATGAGATTTGGGTAGGGACAAAGACCCAAACCATATCACTCACTCTTTTGTTTTCATGAATAGAAGATTAAATTTATTTTGTTTATGAGTAGCCAGTATTTGTACCCATGCAAACTTTTCTGATTGCGTATTTTACCATTTTAAACAACATAAATTGGCTGATAGGGAGCACTTTGAAAGCCTAGGCTTTAAGACTTATGTACTATAAGTTTTTTTTTTTTTTTTTTTGGAACTATGGGGCAGGATTTTTTTATTCATCATAGTCTTTGTATAATTTATATGTTTTACATTCAAAAAACATATATCATATTTTGATATAAATTGAAATCTCCACATAGCCACATGCCTGTATACACATAGCCTGTATAATGATTAAATGCACAAGTTCTTTGGTCAGACTGTCTCCTACCCATTACTGTCTGTGTGATCTTGTCTTGTCTACTTCTGTAAATCTCAGTTTTCCTTTTGCAAAATGTCAATAACAGTTCTCATCATATAGGTTTGTTATGAGATTTAAAACACGGCAATAAATTTTATGAATGTCTTCACACAGTGCTTGACAAATACAGTAGTATATAATATTCTGTTGTATAACTAGTACTGTAGCATACTTAGTTACATGAGAAAATAGATATAAATACAATTGTTTACACAAATTCCTTCTTTCTCATGCTTTCTCCAAATTTAAAGCAGTGCTTCTAAAACCATGTATATGAATCACTCAGAGATCTTTTAAAAATGTAGAGTATGATTTTGTAAATTTGGGATGGGGCCTCCTTTTCTGTATTTCTAACATACTTTGATGTGTGCTAGTGACCACATTATAAGTAGCAAGGAATTAGAAGGGCTTGATAGTGGACATTTGTTCTTTTTAGTGATTGGCTCCCATATAATTTGTTCTTGGAAACTGTCATGAGAGTCTTCGCATGTTTGATTTTGACAGAAGAGAAGAAGATTGTCCCTTAAATCCTCCTTGTGTTGTGAAAGTTGGAATACAAGTACTCAATTTATGTAATTAAGAGGAGTCATCAATAAAAATATATTTCAAAATGTATACAGAAAAACTTCATATTAATTGAAATTCAAATAATCTGGATCATGTCTAGGTTTAGACTTCCTGTCAGTATTTTACTACATTTCATCTTACAAAAGGAACACTATCATGACATCAAATATTTGCAATAACCGTCATCATCACCTTGTCACCTCTTTTCTACTTATATCATTTAACCAGATTGTCTTACTTCTGATAGATATACACTGAAACTCTTTATGTTAAATCAGCCTTAAATCAATAACATACCACCAAAAAAAGTTGATAAAAACTCCTTAGATCGCTTACAATGAATTTTTCCTTTTCCATCCTGATGGGATATACAATAAAACTGGTGAATAAGATGTTTTGAAATTATTAGTGAATCAGAAGATTCATTCAAATAAATAGGTAGTAATACTCTAATGATGACGGTGAAATGGATAATGTGAGTAAAATCTCAGGCAATGATACAATGAGTCTTCAGGTGACAATAACAAGAGGAATTTTCTCAAACTCAAGTATCTATAAGTGGAAAACATATTTCCAAGGACAAAAAGGAATATAATAATTTCTTCTATTTAGGCATTAAATAGAAAAGACTTCATTAGGCAATGTTGTGTGGCAAGGACCTGTTCTATGCTGCTTTGCTAAAGGGAGATGTAATGGTAATTTTTTTAGCCATTATGATGTTTACATGCCAAAGTTTATTTGTTATAAAGATGTCTGCAATGGTGAAATTTATTTTAAAATTTCTAATATAAGTTAGTGTTCATACTAACTTATATAATTATATAATTCATACTTATATAATTATAAATTATGTGAGTTAAAATTATTACTTATATAATTATAACTTATGTAATTCATATTTATATAACTATAAATGAATTATATTAGGTATTTATGTTAGTTTCTAATATAAGTAAGATAGTGTTTCCACTCTTTATTCTTACCTCTATGAATTATTTAAAACACAAACTTATTTTTAAAAGGCTCCCATTTGAACCCAAATGGCAAATGATGGTGATGATTTTCTTGATACACTGAAGGTTAATTATTAATGACAGAAAATAAACACAAAACGAATAGAAGAAATACACTTACACAAGGCAGAGTTAGTGGTTTTAATCTATGTATTTTTTATAGTTTGTATTGTGTTTGTTTTTCTCTGGGAGGGTGAGCCTGTCTCTGTATCACAAACAAAATCTCAAACATATATAAATTGGCTTAATAAACAACTTTCACTATGCAACACACAATGGAATGTGTCTTTGAAACAGTTCAGTGCAGTGAGATTATCTTCCAGTTAAACATAGATGCTCTTACCATCTTTCTCCAAAGCAAATGTCAAGTTCCAGGAGTTACTTTTTTGATTTGTAATTTTTCCTTTGTTTGCCTGCCTTTTCACTGTATTTCTAATTCAAATAGATGTTTTCATGGCCAGATTATAGTATGCTTACCTCTGGTTCTTTGATGATTTTTTTCATGGAAGTTTTAAGAAAATAACAAGACAGCATTTTGTTGTTGTTGTTGCTGTATTTGTAACACCAAAATATTTCCCTCATAAAATTCTAAATACATAAATATAGTACAACATACAATAAATAAAAATATTCTCAAAATCAAGGTAAACAAAAAATAACATAATGTGTAAAACTTATTTTTTATACCCTAAATAATGTAAGTCAATAGTTCATCTGTGACACACTGTGCATTTTAAAACTCGGTGGCAGAGGGGAGAAAAGTTAGGCTAATTGTTTCAGGCTTAAATTTGGCAGTTTGCAAACTGCCCCAAATTTTCTCATTTGTATCTACTTTTTCCTGCATAGAGTTAATTCCAGTTCTATATAAATCTGTATAATGTAGATTTTTCTTTGGGAACAGTGCCATGGAAGAAGACAAAAGAAAAGAGAAAGCAGAGATCTTGTTGAGTTCTGATTTGATGCCAATATCCATCTTACATTAAGGTCTCAAAACAAGAAATTTTTACATCTACAATCTGATTTCATTCATTTTTAACTTTATGTCTTCACTTTTATTATGTAAAAACATAATGTAATGTAGCATTTAAATCCACAGACTCTGAAGTTAGAGCCTTGGCTATGTACTATTTGTACAGCCCAAGGCAAGTTTAGTAACCGCTGGGACTTAGTTACATCCTCTGTAAAATGGACATTCAAATAACACTTTTTCATATAAGGCTATTGTGAAATAAAATAAAATGTAAATTGTTTAAAAGAATGTTGTGCATTTAACATATCATATTTTTATTTCTTATAATGATGTGGAGGAAATAGTAGTCTCTGAATTCAAACAACCCAAGTTTTCACTTACTCCTATGTTCAGTAAGTATTGAGGTTTGTGTATGTGTATGTTTGGAACTAGAGGTACAATGATAAATGAGTCCAGTCTCTCTTCCAAAGAGATACTTACTGGAGATAGAGAAATAAACATAAACTCATCAAATCAAGAATTAGGAGAGTTACAGTAAAAGTATGTGTAGAATTCAGTAGGCACATCCAAAATGAAATGGTCAGTTCTATGTAAAGAGAAGGAAAAATTTCATGGAATAAGACCTTTTATTTAAGAATTGGGAAAAGAATATTGCTTATCAGCAAATATAGGTGAATAAGGGACATTTTACTTGGAGAGAAGAGCATGATGTAAAGTACAGAGGTATGAAATTACATACCATGTGATATCGTTTAGGTTATTTGTCCCGCCCAAATCTCATGTTGAAATGTAATCCCCAGTGTAGGAAGCGGGGCCTGCTGGGAGGTGTTTAGATGATGGAGGAGGATCCTTCATGACTTGGTGCTGCCCTCATGATAGTGAGTGAGTTCTCAGGAGATCTGGTTGTTTAAAAGTGTGGCACCTCCCCACCTTCTTGCTCCTGCTCTTCCCATGTGATGTGCATGCTCCTGCTTCACCTTCTGCCATGAGTAAAAGCTCCCTGAGGTCTTCCCAGATGCTGAGCAGATGCAGCACCATGCTTCCTCTGCAGCCTGCAGAACCATGAGCCAATTAAGCCTCTTTTCTTTATAAATTACCCAGTCTCAGGTATTCTTTATAGCAACACAAGAATGGCTTAGCACACCATGCTTATTATCCATAAGTTACTCCTTAACCTGGAGTGGAGGAAATAAGTATTTAAAGTCTGAGAATGGGATAAAGGAGAAGATGGAAAAAAGAAGCTTGTGGTCCTTTAAATATTTTTCCAGATACATTAGAAAGATTATTTGGCATCAATTGAAAGATGAAATGGAATGTTATGAAACTGTGGGCAGAAAAATAACTCATAGACTATCATTCTAGTCCAGGTGAGAGATCAAAAATTCATGAACTAACACAACAGCATTGAAGACGGAGAAAAGGGAACGATTATGGTAATGCAGAGGGAGTCAAATTGATGCAATTTATTTGGGTCACAGAAGTAATAACCTCACAGAATGACAGAGAAAATGAAATGAAATAATTTAAATAAAGTTGCTTTATAAGAAATAAAGCACCATATGATTGTCAGTTGTTATCTACTTTTAGGAATATATAATCGGTCCCTCTAAAGACAATTTAGTATGTTGCACTACAAATATAACTGTTACTTGCTCTTAAAATTAAACATTTTAAGACTTTGAATTATGTTAACACAACTTTTAAATTCATCTGGAGACTGTTCTAATAATCTTTGTATTGGGAGGAACATATGCCATAGTGACACAGTGCTTCCACAGAATTAAAATTTATTATATACTTATAACATCAGATCAGACTAACCAAACCTTAAAATTTTACCAGAAGATACAATGTGCACACAAGCACAAACAATTGGGGCAAACAAGGAATTCTTGTTGTAGTAAATTTGCAAATAGATTTTATGGTGCTTTAGCTAGCTTGCAAGGATATATGAAATTATACAGTAAATAAAGAATACAATTGGAGACATAATTCAAAATAGACTTACATGATATGCATTTTTAAATTGACGTTCAACTTGTCTTCATATACTTCATATGTACAGGTGATTGTGAAACAGTTAATTAATTTTTAAGTGATAATAATTCTCTTCACAGAGCCATCTAAATATTCTTTGGTGGCCAAAGTCCTATAAGCCTTGACAGTTGCCTTACATGCACCCTAGGTCTTTCATTTATTGTTGGAGGAATCCAGCCATGCCTGGCATGAGTTTAAAAACATTCAGAGATCTTGTTCTCATATTCCACATTTTGGGGCCATTTATCCATTGACATTAGGTCTGCCACATCTGTTCATGCATTTAAATGAACGTTAAAGACCTTCCTTTTTGATCAAGTCTTAGTGTTTTCATAATTTACATGCACCACACTATTCTAGAAGAGTTTGTTCAGAGCAATTTTCTCTGTTTTATATGTCATTGGTATTTTTATGCCTTTTATTTCTCAGCCTTTAAGATGTAAAGTGAATAAAAACAGCTTTCTAAATAAAGATGGATTGTTGCGATTACCCAATAAATGAGTCTTCATATGAGATTAAACAAATACTATACACATTGGTTTAAATTATAGAAAAGCACATATATTAATTTATTGGGATGTACATAAAGCAATATCTTCATATACATGTTAAAATAAATTTTTTAATAAAAATATTTTGATAAACTCCTTGTTCAAATGCTGACAACATCTGTGTACAATATTGTATTAATATGGATTTTTTTTCCAGAGTTTGATTCTGTCCAACTAGGAGGAATGGCTCCTAACTGGATTGAATGAAGTAATTCCCAATCATATCCACATGTCAAAAAATCTCTCTTAATTAAATTTCCTTCCTTATCCTTTAACAACCGCTCTAACACCTTTTCAATCTACTGAGAGAGTGGAAAGTTTAGAAGAAATGCTGTTAGTTTTTCCTATATAAACAGGTTTGTTGGATTATATTCATATTACCTCCTTATAAAATCTAATGTGCATCAAAGGAGCTAGAGTTTTAAAATTAATCCTCAATGTAGAAATAAACATAAATCCATAAGATAATAATGTAAAATACATTTTAAAATTTGTGGTAAAATCTGATGCTACTTAGACACAGTATAAGGAAGTAGAAAATTAGAATAATGTGAATATGTTTGAAATAAAATTGTGTTAATTAACTTTAGATGAAATAGAACATTTCCTAGAGATCTTATGGTAAAACAGCTCCTCCTATTAGATACATACATATACACATGCACACTTACTCTTATTCCCCATGCACACTTATTCTGACATGCTGTTTAGAATTTAACAAAACTTTTTCTTTTAAACTCAAAAGAGTTCCAAATCGGGGCTGTATTTTTTCCAATTATCTCAGTCTATACACTTCAGCACATAGTCAGCTCTCATATATGTGTTTAAAAAGTGAGGTTAAGTATCCAATTTTTTTGACAAGCAATTTCTAAATTAGATCTTGAGCTCTAATCACTGTTGTGAGCTCCAGACTTGAAAGTCTGACTGCCTTATAAGTCTAGATGACATTCCCATGTGGATATCTATTGAGTGTCTCAAATACTTTTACATATCTAAAACAGAACTTCATGCTGATTTCTTCTCACTTTTTCCACAAAACTGTTTCTTCCCCATTTTTCTTATCCCATTTCATTCACTGCCATTCAACCAGATAAACAATCCAAAAATCTAAGAGTCAGTCTTGGTTTCTCTGTATTTGTTCAATCTATATCCATCTATTAAAATCCTGTGAGCTCAAAAATCAAATGTATCCCCAATTGTATTATTCTTCACTTTCTAAATCACCACCATCCTTACGACCTGGCCACCATTATGTCACACCTCAATTGGGGCAATTTTCCCTAAGTGGTATTTCTGCTTCCACTCTTTCCTCTCAATAGTTCATTTGACCTACAGCAACCCAAGTGATGCATACACACACACACGCATGCACACACACACATACACACACAAACATGTAAAACTCTGTGATGTTTTTCCTTTATATTTAGTGGAAAATCTAAACGCTTCTTTGGCCTACAATGACTCACATGATATGATTATTGGTTCCCTTTCCAACTTCATTCTCTTGACCTTTACTCACTGTGTTCTATCCACAATGGCCTTTTTGTTATTCCTAACAAACTCATCTTCACCTTAATTTAAACTAGTTATCCACTTAGTGAAAAATAGTTTTCTCTCACACTTCTACAAGGTTCCCTCCTTCTCAATATCTGGGTTTTTTCTCAAATGTCTAATAAGAAAGGTCATCTTGAATGGACTTATTGAATATAACCTCCTTATCACCATTTTCTCTCCCCTTGCATATATTCATCTTATCTTGCTTAAATATGTCCAGTTTCTATATGATTTACAATTTATATAATTATCACTCATCTTCCTCACTAGAATGTAAGTACCAGTAGATCAGACATTGTCTTGGTTAACCACTATATCTTCAGCATCTAGAACAAAACCTGGAACCTACCTAACACTCAATATATAAGTGCTGAATGCATGCATAACTGAATAATTTGTACTTCATCTAGAATTTGTGTTTTCTGCTTTCTACTCTTATTTTTTACTCTAACATTTGGCTGTACTAATCAGGTATGTTGATTGTGTGAATTACGTATAGGTGACAGGTGCTATTGCCTCTGTATTTCCTGTGGCCGTAAGTATGTCAATTATATCAATGTGCCTTATTTTCTTCATTTTTAATGGTATAGACATACTTTTTGGGGTTATAACAAATTAACTTTTGTTTAAAAGTTAAAATAAAACTTTTTTTTTACATTTGAAAATGTTGGCTATGTATGAGAGAAAGTTAGTAATATCATGGTTAAAAGTGTATTAAAATTCTTGCCTTGCAAAGCACACCAAAGTCCATAAGGCTTAGAACCCAACTTTGTGTTTATTAGAAACGGAGAAAATGAAATAAAATACAAAAATACTGTTTAAGGTTAAAGTACTCTATTAAATAACATGTCAGGCCATATAGTTCATTGGCTGCTTGTTGAGAATGCTAAAAGTTCTGCTGACAAACATTTCTTCTCCCAATGGGAAGATTTGTTATTGACATGGTTTGGCTTTGTGTCCCTACCTAAATCTCATCTTGTAACCCCCAAAATTTCTACTTGTTGTGGGAGGGGCCTGGTGAGAGATGACTGAATCAGCAAGACAGGTCTTTCCCATGCTCTTCTCATGATAGTGAATGAGTCTCATGAGATCTGATAGTTTTAAAAACGGGAGTTTCTCTTCACAAGCTCTCTCTTTGCCTGCTGCCATTCACGTCACATGTAACTTGCCCCTCCTTGTCTTCTGCCATGATTGTGAGGCCTCCCCAGCCACATAGAAATGTGAGTCCAATTAAATCTCTTTCTTTTGTAAATTGCTCAGTCTCGGGTATGTCTTTATTAGCAGCATGAAAATGGGCTAATACAGTTATAAATATGACTTTTCAAATATTCTAGTAACCTTTAACTCCTATTCCCAATGTACTTCTCTTTTGAAAGTTTCTGTCTTTGGAAATGTTTTTTCCATGAAAACAATTTGCAACATGGGATTCTGATATTAGATTTCATCACCTTAGTCTGTCATGACTTGACTCACAGTTTAAAGGAGTCGTGTTCTTTGTGGCTTAAAAAAGGACTCGTAAGGAAATGGACTTATCAACTTTCTGAAAACCAGACTTGTGAGTATAAACTTTCATGAGAAGGTTTATTTAGCTCTATGTCTCCTGATCATTGCTTCTAATATCAAGTTCAGAAAGTTCAGCCTTAAGATTCAAGCAAAGAATAGCACAAATTAAAAGCTTTGTTCTCTTTGAAGAAATTACTAATGAAATAATTTCTCACTATTTTCAGGAACTTTAGGGAGATACTATAGTAACATGTTGAAATTGAGCTCGTTATTATGGTGGCAACTTGACTTAAACTTATTATGTTAAATTTATTATCTCTTAAATAAAGCTGTAAAGACAATGCAGAGTGATAGAAACGCTAATTTTAGGACAGAAATAATAGTTGAAGCATTATCATGTAAAGGGTCTTCAAAAAGTTCATGGAAAATACATATCATAAAGAAGCTATGCATAGATTTTTTAAATTTGTGCACCCAGATAAATTCATACTAACTTGTTGTAACATATTTGAACAGAATACAGATTGTAGCACTAAGAAGGATAAGATAACAGTTTGAAAAAAGCCCTTATCAGAGCAACATGAATTCTGCTAAAATTGAAGCAGGAACAACATCAAATTTATGACTAAGTTGGGCAGAAAATGATAAAAATCACTGATGCTTTACGAAAAGTTTATGGGGACAAAGTCCCAAATGAATCAGCAATTTACAAATAAACTTGTTTTGGGAAGAGATGAGACAGTGTTGAAGACAAACCCCATAGTGGCAGACCATCTGCATTTATTTGTGAAGAAAAGATTCATCTTGTTCATGGAAATTAAACACTATACATTGCAAGGTGTATATAGTTAAATATATCCATAGCTCATAATCTGTGTACTCTAAATGAAACCTTCCATAGGTCGTTTCTTCATGTTTTCTACATGTGTTTCCTTAAACTATTTTAAATCATTTGCAGAATTAATGATTCTATTGAAATGTTACATTATGATACTCCTCTTGAGAAGCTTTGCAGTGAATTTCTATCTATGAGTAAATGCTGGAATTTTTACTTTGCCTTCAAGACTCTACAGTCTATAACCCTCACCTGAACTCATAGCTAGTTACTCTCACTCGCACTTGCTCTCCTCAAGACACACTTTTGCCTTTGCAGTTCTTTAAACATGGCAAACTCACTTTTGATTTAGTGTTTTTTCACTGGCTGTCCCACATTGCTAACATTTAAATCTCCTTCAAGTCTGTTTCAATGTGCTCTACTCCACAAGAATGAGTTATACTTTGACTGCTCTATTTAAAATTGCAGCCTGCTTCCCTGCACCTTCCCACTGTCTTGGATTACTCACGTTGCACATCAGTCTATTATTGTCCTAATTGATATCACTAGGTACATTCAATTCTGCTTTCCTGAGACATTTCAATATATTTATTTAACTTGCACCAGTAATATAGTGCATCCCATGCCAAACCTATGTTTTTCCATCCAAGAAACAGGGGAGATCTTTAATGAATCTCCGCAGTGAGTTAACTCTCAGTTTTCTTATGCTATTGTAACCTCTATTTTCTGTTTTTGCACCTTCATCAATTGTTCCTTTGATATCTGAGTAAGAAGGTATACATTTTCAAATTTATGACTGCCCACAAAACCCAATATAAGCCTTATTTTATCACTTACTGCTGAAGTAAATGTAGTTTTGAATTCTCTATTACTTTGGTCATAGAAATCATAATCGTGCAATCAAGATAAATTAGCTCCTTCCAGTTAAAAATAGTGGCCTTTACGATGATTCTGATGCTCTCCCATTTCTCTCTCTCTCTTTTGTCCAAAGGTCACCTGATTCTAGGATGTTCTTATGGGAAAACCATTTGTTTTTTGGGCCAGTCTGTGTTCTCATTAATTGTAACCATGGTATGGCTTATTCTATCTGTATTACAGTACTGCCAAGCACTGCTCCTTCTGTATATATATTTTTGTTTACTATTTTTAACAAACTTTAAATTTTTGAATAGTTACAGACTTACAGAAAGTGGTAAATATAGTGGAGTTTCCATATACCCCACACCAAGTTTCTCCTATTGTTAAGATCATATGTTAGTATGGTGCATTTGTTACAACTAATGAACCAAAATTGACACATTATCATCAACTATTCTCTTTGCTGTTTTTCAGATTTCATCTGTTTTTCTCTAATTTTTTTTCTGATAGCGAATCCTATCTAGGTAGCACTTAGTATTTAATCCTCATGTCTTCTTTGGCTCCTCTGGACTGTGACAGTTTTTCCTGGGCCTTTCCTTATTTTTGCCAACCTTGAGAGTTTTGAAGAGTAATGATCAGATATCTTGTAGGCTGCCTCTCAATTAAAATTTATCTTATTATTTTCTTATGGCTAGACAGGGCTTTGGAGTTTTTTTGAGGAAGACCATAGCATATCATGTAAAAGGCACATGTTATCAACATGATTTACCATTGATTATGTTAATGGTGATTACATGTCTAAGGTAATATTTGCTAGGTTTCTTCACTGTAAACCTACCCTTGCCCCCGACACACACTTTTCATAATTTATTCTGAGGAACTAAGTCACTAAACCCATGTAATTGGTAGAGAAGGGAGTATCTACATAAATTAGTTGGACTTCTTCCATGTAGACTAGTACACCTTGGTTGATTGATCATAGTATTGAATCATGGATATTTATTTTATTTTAGATTGTAATCCAATGCTATGTGTGATGGTTAATATTGAGTGTCAACTTTATTGGATTGAAGGTATGTCTGTGAGGGTGTTGCCAAAGGAGATTAACATTTGAGTCACTGAACTGGGAAAGGCAGACCCACCCACAATCTGGGTGGGCACAATCTAATTCAGCTGCCAGTGCAGCCAGAATAAAAACAGGCAGAAGAACATAAAAAGACTAGATTGGCATAACCTCCCAGCCTACATCTTTCTCCTGTACTGGATGCTTCCTACTCTCGAACGTCAGACTCCAAGTTCTTCAGCTTTGGAACTCAGACTGGCTTCCTTGCTCCTCAGCTTGCAGATGGCTTATTGTGGTGCCTCACCTTGTGATTGTGTTAGTCAATACTCCTTAATAAACTCCCCTGTATATATACATCTACCCTGCTAGTTCTGTCCCTGTGGAGAATCCTGACTAATATAATATGCTACATATTTTTTTGCTCCAATTGTTTCATCTTTGGCTATTGGGAGAACTTTCAAAGCCCTTTTGATTTAACCCAATTATCTTATTTTTTTAAGCACTCATTTTCTGGCATACAGTTGTTCCAGGCTCATATTGTATGATACTTGCTACTTTAGACTCAGCCATTTTAAGGATTCCTGGCTCCTTTTATTGAATAATTAGTTTAAAAATCAAGTTCTGGGTTCTAGATGTGCTCATCCCTATTGAGGTATCTTTGGTTTATCTGTTCCCTTTGTGAACAGAGCTAAGGCATGTATGTATGTATAACTAACCTGTACATAAAGAGATACT
The DNA here is from genome assembly GCF_007565055.1 of Rhinopithecus roxellana. Classification (NCBI taxonomy): domain Eukaryota; kingdom Metazoa; phylum Chordata; class Mammalia; order Primates; family Cercopithecidae; genus Rhinopithecus; species Rhinopithecus roxellana. The sequence goes on from NC_044558.1 coordinate 36,054,263, forward strand.
TATAATTATTGGTATGTGTATCCTTCAGTATTTATATTAAGCTAAACATGAGTTTATACAGATTTCTATGACTCTAATCCAGAACCACATGATTCACTCTAACCCTCTGCCTTGCTTATCTATAACTTCTCCAAAAACAAAAACTTCACTCTCACTGTTCCCCATGCATTTACTTGTTGGTTCAATTTCAATATACATGAATGTGTATGTGAATGTGACTTCACATCTTTTAACCTGTACTACCACTGGAAGCAACTTTACCAACTAGAATAATGCTTATTAACATTTTCTTTTGTTTTTAGTCCTACAGTCCAGTCTAGTTTCCACAGTTATTTAGATCAGCACCTCTTTTTATCCACATTCTACAGTTAGGTTATGTCAGGTATTTTTAATACCATTAGATCATTTTGTCATAATCTGCATTCCATTTGTAATCCTTCACCCTCCACTTGATCTTTTTCTAAAAAAATTCACATATTAAGGTTTAATATTTGCACTATAACATTATATTGATTTTCACAAATGGATAGTGTTGTGTATCTGCCACTAGAGAACTATACAGAATTAGTATCATAGTCCTAAAAATACCCTCTGGGCTTCACCTATTCATCTCCTCCCATTCCCATATATCTGGCAGCCATTCATTTTCATCTGTCACTGTAATTTTGACTTCCTCATACATCTGCTTTTGACATTTATAGTCAGTATTGTAAATACTATTGTTCTGTCTATTAATAGAGACTCCTTGGCAAGATATAACAGCTTCTTCTATTCCACTGATTCTCTCAAGCCCTTCTTTATCTCTTCTGGGGCACAGGCTGCCTTTCTCAGGGTGTGACCTTCTGTTTTAGGTTTCTTATCAAATGGTTCAGCCTGAGGCAACACAATTAACCATTGCTATTCTGCTTCTCTGGTGAAACACTAGACTTGAGGCATCTTAAAAGAATCCTTAGTCTCCTCGGTTTACAGTATGAGAGGTGAAGCAAAAGACTCCCTCTGTTGAAACTTACCCGTTGCCTTAGCCTAATAATGGTTTCCCTGCAACATGTTGAGAAAGTAAGACTCTTTTCTTGTTAAGAAAGTTGGTAAAGGATGCTGATGAATATTGATGAGAGAGGAAAAGGAGGAAAAGAAAAATGTATTGCATATGTTATGTTCCTTCTCTTTCTGAACTCTACTGCCTTCTATTTATATATTTCTTTATTATTATAATAATATCACATTGTCTTTATCACATATCTTTGTAGTAATTCTAGATATCAGGTAGTATAAGTCCTTTTACTTTGTTCTTCTTTTTCAACATTGCAATGGTCATCCAATGTCTTTGCATTGTCATATAAGCTTTAGAATCATTTTGTCCATTTCTATAAAAACCTCTGATGAAATTAGATTTTGTATTTCATTGAATGTACAAACCAATTTTGATAGAACTGATATCTTAACAATATCAAATCTTCTGATCTTTGCTCATATTATGTCTTTTCATTTATTTAGGTTTTCTTTAATTTGCATTTTTCAATATAGATATGTTGTACTTTTTGGGTCAAGTTCATTTCTTTTACATGTTTTCTATACTGTTACAAATAAAATCACATTTTAGAACACACACTGTACAGGTATTCTATTTTTCAGTTCTATAATTTCAATTAGTTATTTCTTTATAGATTATATTCTCTATCTTGATTCTTTCATTGGTTTACTTATTATAATTGATAGTGGCAGGAGACAGACAAATTCATGGGCAGACAGGGGTGGGTTCCCAATGAAACCTACCTTCAAACCAAAGACAATTTAAAGCCTGAAAATTGAGCTGCCAGTTTGGGATAAAGTCCATGACCACAGTGAGAATTTGTATTCCTGTTTGCCCACTCTTTTCTGATTGGTTCTTTCTGAATAACGCTTTTTAACCAATCAAACGTTGCCTTTTCCAAGGCTATATACAGTCTGTGCCTCCTCATTGCAAGCCTGTAAAAACCCTGGACTCAGCCACACAGAGGGTTACCTGCTTTCAGACCCCCTCTCACAGAGAAGGCTACCCACTTCGGGTCCCCTCTCATTGTTGAGAACTTTTCTGTTGCTCAATAAAATTATTCTCTGCCTTGCTCACTCCCTGGTGTTCATGTACCTCATTCTTCTTGGTCACATGATGATAACTTGGAACGCACAGAACAGCAGGGGCAAAAAAGGGTTGTAACATGTTCCCGGCCAGCTCCTGGCCGAGCTGTGGGCAGCATGAATGAAAAGAGCTGTGTCACACTCTTGTTTACCGTACTGCAGAAGTGAAAAGCTGTGACCCTTCTGAGGGCCCAGACCACTGGACTCCCTGAGCCAGGGCTATAACAAGTCCCAGTTCACCCAGCCATGAGTGGCGGGAAAGAACAAGCTATAACATGTTCCCATTTGTTGAGCTGCTAGCGGGTGGAATGAGAGAGATACCTGGGGCCTTCCCTAGTGGCTCAGACCACAGAGCTTCCTGAGCAGAAGCTATGACACTCCCATGCGACTCTGTGGTTGTTGGTGTCTCTGAGTTTTTGGGTGTCACTTCATCCCCTTGGTCCAGACACTGGTGCCCAAGGCAGAAGCCAGCTGGTGGCAGCATGCCTGGACCAGCCGTGGGCTGAATGCAGAAGCGCCATGTTGGGCGTGGGATCCTGGCTGGTAGCATGAGCCGAGACAGCCTGTCAGACTGAGTGGGCGGAGTGAGCCCAACTGGCTGGAGCAAAGCCCAGGCAGAGGTGCCAAGGGCCGCAGAGATTTCCAGTGGCACTGAAAGAATTCTGTGTCATAATTACTCTTTACTTTAAGTCTTTTAACATATTTAAAAAGCTGTGTTTCTCTCCTCATGTGCTAAAGACAATATTAAAGCAATATTAGCTTGTGTTTCTATTGACCAATTAAAAAACATACAGACCATGCTTCCCTGCTAATTTACATGGCTGACTTATATTTTCTTTCTTTATAGGGTATTAATTATACTTTGTCAGACAGTTAAATTACTGTGGATTCTTGTTGCTTCTGCTAGTCTTGGTTTTAGTCTTTGTTAAGGTAGGTCAATTTTGATTTTGTCATTAGTTAGAGGGTGCACATTTATTCCAAAGGCATGTCTTTTCTGACTCTCAATTAAATATCTGAAATCCTCAGCAATGTGTCTCATTTCTTTATGGGCCAGAATTGCAATATTTTTATCCTGGTGTGATCTCTGTTATCTTCATTCATTCTCAGCCCAGCACCAGCACATTTCTGCCAAGTGTCGCTGAGTCATTCTGTAAGCATTACACAACAGGACCCTCAGTCAAAATAATAATAATAGTAATAACCCAGTGTGAGTCCTCACAGACATCTAGGGTCCCTTTGTTCAACTTCTTTCTTTCTAGGAACCTGCCTTGAAAATTCTGTCTACTTCAGCAACATAGAATTCTGAACTCTGCTTCCTTGGCTCAGCAATACCACTGCATCACTTGAGCTCCATTTCCTTCAGACAAGTAGAGAAAGTACCCCTACTCAGAGTGTTGTTGATGCCTTCTATCAAGGATTATAGTCCTGCTTTGCCTCTTGTTCAATGCATGAAACTAATCAGTTCATATATTTTGTCCAAGTTTACACTTATTTACAGTGGAAGGGCAAGTACCAGTTATTTATTGATGGACTGACACAGAATTGCCACATAAATATATTTTTATTATTATTTCAATGATGGAAATTTCTGACTAGTTAAAAGTAAATTTGCATCACTATTAATTTATCACTCTAAAAGTTTTATAGTCATCAATATTTTTTGGCATATTTATCACCCATCCTTGGAATATATTTGTGCTGTTGCAAAAGTTTTGAAAACCTCTGGTTTTTAGTATAAAGTTTATGCTCTAATTTATTGAAAATTTGTTTGTGATATTCTAAGCCAAAACTTTTGAATCCCAAACAATTATTATATTTTGCCACTATGTGATCCTAGAAAAAAAAAGTAATATTTTGCTGCATACAATCAGGAAAGGTGAGTATGTCTTTCAAGACTATTTTGGAATTTGTACCCAAGAAATCAAGACTATTTATATTTATACTTTTTGGTATACCCTTTCCTTGGATAATAAGCATCATCTCAAAGTCTAGTTTAAATGGGAAAAGGAACATACAGTCAAAGGTATTACTGAGAAAGAAAAATACACAAGAGAATAAATCAAAACATTATCCACTAAATCAATCACTTCCCTAGGCTCAATAGTCTACAAGTAGAGACCATTATTTCCTGTTCTCACTTTATGCACATAAAATACCGTCTGAGAGTCATGTTACTTCTTAAAGTCCTAGAATACACTGCAGGACTAGAATTTTTATGTGCATGATCTACTTTAAACAGGAAACATAAAGTGAGACTGGGAAAGTTAATTTAATATCTTTTATGCAAACTTCTACTTCATCACTTAAGGGATTTTAGTATAAGAAGAAAAAAAAACCTAATAAATCAGTAAATGTGACAGTCACAAAAAAAATCAGAAAAACAAGTAAAAGTTCTGAAACTATTACATTTATTATGGCTAAAGTTTAATCCTATAACCAAGAACTTATGATTTGCACTGTAAAACAGGAGCACTTTGGTGATATGATGATGTATCTTCCCTCACCAATTTCAGTTTGCGTTGTGTGATTATTTCTGAAAACATATTTGGTTTTCACATAGACTTTTTTTCTGATAAATTAATTTCAGAAAAATAAGATTTTTGTTGACTTCCTTTTCTAATTATAGTTTTCTAATGTATATTTTAAGAAATGAACCATAATAGGATCACACAATAAGGGGAGATAAAATTCCTAACGTTCACACATTGGACATCTGACCTAATTCATTACAGGTTCTGGTGTAATGTAGTATTTTATTGTTATATATTTTGATGATAAATTATTTTTTATAGAAGTGAAAAGGATGACTGACTTTCCAGTGTGATATTGGCAATCTTCCTGTTATAATTTATATGACGAGGCTTTTGAGAAGATAAAAATACAAATTTCATTAGAATCATTAACAAACTAGCTTTATTTTTGTTTTTATTGCAAGGCTACTTCAAAGAATAACCAACATACAATATGTCGACTTTTGAGAACAGTTTTATGAGGTTCTGTAGGTCATGCAGTTCATTACATTTTGAAATTAAATGAAATGATTCATTATATTACTGCATATGACCTTATATTACTAATGCAGTTATTAATATTTTATATGCTGACAATCAGCAGTAAATCACAGAAGCAAGTAAATTCACTAAAATAAGACTGGTAGTGCTTGTTAGGGTTGTGAGGAAAAAATTAATTAAACAAAACATTATTCAAGAATGGATGCATTAGTCCATTTTCATGCTGCTGATAAAGATATACCCAAGACTGGGTAATTTATAGAGAAAAAAAGGTTTAATTGGACTTACAGTTCCATGTGTTTGGAGAGGCCTCACAATCATGGTGGAAGGCAAAAGGCATGTCTTACATCACAGGAGGAAAGAGAGAATGAGAACCAAGTGAAACGGTTTCCCCTTATCAAACCATCGTATCTCATGAGACATTTTCATTACCATGACTACAGTATGGGAGAAACCGCCTCATGATTCAGTTATCTCCCACTGGGTCCCTCCCACAACACGTGGGAAATTTTGGAGTATGATTCACGATGAGATTTGGGTGGGGACACAGAGCCAAACCATATCAATGGACTACACAGTTTAACTACAAAATAAGAGAAACTAGGAGCTTTTTGATAAATGTTAAACCTCAGATGATGATCTTTATATATTTATGGAAACCTATTGTATCTTTTCCACTTACCTGGACTTACAGTAGAATGCATTTATTTGTCTCCTTCACCAAGAAGTCAGGGTCACAGAGTCTTAGAATTGTATGGTAGCTCAGTAATGACATCTGGGACTGAGTATCTTTCTGCCATCCTGACCTGCCATTATTTGTGTGTGGCTTTCATCTCTGTAGAATCAGAGTTGATACTACCTTTCCAAATATTTTATTTAGTTTTTCAAGCAAGAATAAGGGTGAAGAGTAAAAGAGCTGATGGCAAATGTACCATTCCACCTTATTTGCCAGCTTTCCCAGAGGCTCCACCCAAGAAATTTTGCTTTCATCTCCTCATTAAAAGTAGTCATCCCTAACTTCAGACGATTCTGGAAAGGTAAGTATTTGCTTTTTCCACCTACATAAAGGAGAGCAAGAAACAAAAGAGTCTACTATTGGAGTAGCAAGTTCACGCTGCCTGCCATCACTGTTATAAGCCAACCATGGTATTATGACTTCTCTGAGCTTAAGGTATCTATGGTCAGAAACAAAAAAAATAGATATCATTTGCTACATTTGGGTTCCTCTATTCAGTTTCACATCTGGCAGAAAATTTTCTCTTATAAAGAAATGCAGTTTGCAGGGAAGAATTTTTTTTTTTTTTTCTTGAGAATGTCAGTACACTTGTGGAATGGATAATTTGTATCCAGATGTCAAACAAAGGGGGCAGGGAAACTACCCTGCATAAGAGAAAGTTTTTAATTCTTTAGAGAAGAGGTTCATGGTACAAATTCTGAAAAGGTGACTAATTTACATGAACCCTCAAAACTAAAGTTATTAAATTCATAAAATACATGTTGCATCTTAATTTTTTGAAAATTGCAGCAGGGCTGTATATTGCATCATGTTTGATAATAGGGAAAAATAGGTTGAGCATATGATGTATAGGACCTATAGAAATGCTACTGGAGGAAATCAGCCTACAGGACTAGTTTCATTATAGAGAGTAATTTGTACTGTTTTTAAGGTGTTGGAGATTTCCTGCAGTTTATTTAGAACTCTCAAGGCAGGAAAAACCCTGCTGGCATATAGGTTATACACAGAAGACCTGAGCTAGTAAATTACTAGCAAGTGAGAATTTTTGCAGAAATACATGCATATGTAACTATGTAGTTAAATTTAAAAAAGACAGAGAGAGAGAAAGATTTAAATACCTTTAAAAGACAGACTTCTCCAGAGGGAATATTCTCAACTTTTTTTTTTATTGCCATGTTGTCAGATAATTTGAACTAAAAGCAAATTTTTCATTAATTCTTTTAATTTTTTTTGCCTTTTCCTTCCAGTAGAATTATGAATTTTAACATAGGCATAGTATCTAATGTATGTTTATATAATAATTTATTTAATTAAATTTTAGTTCATGGAAAACAGGTTCTTTCAACTTTTTATAAGAAACTGTACTGTAATGACATAACTTTTTGTACTAATGAGATTATTCTCCTTAACAATATACTGCTAGGGTGATATAGTTTGGCTGTGTCCCCACCCAAATCTCATCTTGAACTCCCACGTGTTGTGGGAGGGACCCAGTGGGAGGTAATTGAATCATGGGGGCAAGTCTTTCCCGTGAAAAATCTCACGAGATCTGATGTTTTTGAAAGAGGAGTTCCCTTGCACGAGTTATCTCTCTTTGCCTGCTGCAATCCATGTAATACGTGACTTGTTCTTCTTTGCCTTCTGCCATGATTGTGAGGCTTCCCCAGCCACGTGGATCTGTAAGTTCAATTAAGCCTCTTTTTTGTAAATTGCCCAATCTTGGCTATATATTTACTAGCACTGCGAAAATGGACTAATGCGTAGGGTAAGAGTATTGGATCAAGAAATACATGCAGCTAATATTTTGAGACAAATTGTGAAATACCTACTGGGAAGACTGTATTAATTTACCTTTATACTAACAAATTTTATTCACCATTATTTGAATATTAGCAACAATAAATATCTTCTCCTGTGTTTTGGTTAATTGATTTAACTTTAGAAGTGTCCTATTCTCATGCTTCACCCATGTTTATCATATTTTTGATTTCATAATTTATTTGTGAAAACCCTGTATAATTTTTTTTCTTTGATATGTGTATGTATGCTGCAATTTTTTTCTAATTTTGATTTGTATTTTAGTTTCATTCATTGTATTTATTGTGCTAATCCAAGCCATTTGATTTTAGATAGTCAAATATATCAGTGCTCCATGATATTGCTTCTGGTTTCCCTTTGAAGTTTTTACTATCCACTGATACAAACTTGTTTACCAACATTTTCTTCTGATACTTTGATAGTACTAATCTCACTTTTACGAATGTGAAATAATTTTTAACTCAGCAATGAAATGGTAATCTAGCTTTTATTTTAAAAATAACTAGCCCATTGCTTTAATTGCAGTTATTTAATAATTAATCACATCTATACCAATTACATATATATATTTATTGTATATAAGATATCTGTGAATACTTATGATTTCTGACCTCTCTATTCTGTTACTTTCTATGCATCATGAGTGGTCCAAGTAATCCTCACTATTAGCGAAAGAAGTGGTCCCCTGTGTATGAGGAACAATTAAAGCATATTATACAGCGTATATTTAATTACACAATTAAAGTCTATTATTTGCTAGAGGGTTATAGTAGTTCAAAGCAAGCAAAGACACTCATACCATCTTCTCATTTTAGTCCTGGTAGTGGAATTACTTAATATTAGGAGTCTTTGATTAAGAGTTTAGTAGTGGAGACCTGGTTGAACTAGATCTCCAACATGGGGCTTCATGGGGAAAGTCAGAGAGTTAAATGATTTATTTTATGCATGTCACTTACATTCTTGAAACAAGTTTATTACTTGAATTTCCCACTCCAATTTTAAACAGCAGGGCTCTGTTTTTCCAAGTTGCATATTCCCCAAAACTGCTATAATATAACTGGGAATGCTCCTTATTTCTCCACATTTTAAAAGCATTTCTTATCACATCAAAATATCATAAAACTTAAGATTTGTATGATTTGGGTATATCAATGTTAGTAATTTCTTCTAATTGTGCATACACATAATTGACACTTGTTTTCTTCCTATGGGAACAAAATAATCTCAAAGAGAACTTTTTTAGACCTTTCTCATATACTCTTTTGTATATTTCTATTTAGACCTACACAATTTAATTACAGAAGTGTTACTGATGTTTTTGAGGACTCATATTGTAACTCATTTGTTTTCCCAGAATTCAAAAATACATTCTTCCAAGAAAAACAAAGTCCTGTCTATATTTCATGTAGGTTGGTTTGATTTCATTATTTAATTTTGGGGGAAGCTACATCCTTATAACATTATGTTTTTCTCCTCAGAGAAAAGCCACATCTCTCCATTAAAAAACAATGTTTGTATCCCTCAGCAAAGTGGTACAGCTTTCACTTTGTATAAGCCTATGCAAGTCTTGTTAAATTCATAAATATGAACCTTATTTTTGGAGTTATTCTTCTTAATGGACATTTTCTTGTATATATCTACTGATTACATGATGCTTTTAAAGTAAATATATTATCCACAAATAATGATTATTTCTTCTTTTCTATTCCATATTGGCATCTTCTATTTTTTCCTTTAATCAATTTGTTTAGCAATTCAGATGGGTTATTGGTGGCAAGGTAGCAACCTCATCACCTTTCAGTATTTTATAGGTAAACATAAGTTGGCTTCTATTTACAGATTTATCTACCTACCCATGAATTGTTTTTAAAAAATGTTTTAAGGAATGGTGTTGGATTTTGATAAGTACCTTTTCACATTCTGTTGACCTGATCATATTTTTTTCTCATTTTACATAAAGATAATAACTCTACTACCTAGTCCTGCTAATAATTACTACTGCTATTAAAATAATAATAGCTAATCACAACTGGGCACTTATTATGGGTCAAGAATCAGCCAAATAAATTTTGTGCATTGTTTCTTTAATATTTAATATAGCCTTCTGAAATAAGTACTACCATTATATTCTTATCGAGGAAGAACCTGAGAATCATAGAATTTAGCTAATTTGTCAAATTTATTAAATATTACATAATAAAACTGTGAGTCAACCTTTCTGGTCATAACCTCAATACTGTATTGCCTGTTTTATCAATATAATAAGACATATACATAGATGTCTTTATAATTAATTGCTTTTGAATGATTAAAATAATATCTGTATACAAATTAAAGTAACATGAACATCATTAGGTAATTTTTTTATATTATTGATTATAAATGAGATTTTAGTTTTCTTGTAGTTGGTTTATAACCATGAAATGAATAAGGAAGAAGTCTCCGTAGTGATTTCGAGTGATATCTTTGTGAAGTGATAATTTGCAAATTGCTGAAGAGGGTGTATAATATGCTACACACACAAGCAAAAAGAAGATATACATATGCACACACGCAAACACACACAATTTCTGCTTTTGTTTGAAAATGGAAACACTGGCTGTAGAAACAAGAAATGATTACCTATAAGGGGCTAGGTGGAATGGAGAACAAAATATAAAGATGAAATAGAGCATAACTTTTATGTAATTTTGACTAACATACTACAATGGGTTTAGTTTTGTGCAACCACCACCCTCAAAATAAGATATGTTAAAGTCCTAACTTGCAGTACTTCATGATGTGACCTTTTTTGGAAATATGGTCTTTGCAGCTATAATTATTTATGTTGACAATAGGTTATACCCAAATAGAGTGGGCCCTTAATGCAATATGACTTGTGTCCTTATAAGAAAATGATGTGGAGCTGCATGGAGAGAATAGCAGGTGAGAGAAGAGATTGGAGTAATGCAGCTGCAAGCCAAGGAGGACCAACGATTGACAGCCATCACCAGAAACTAGGAATAGGCAAGGAAAAAATCCCCTCTACAGGTTTCAGAGAAAGCAAGACCCCCCTCACAACCTGATTTTGAACTTCCAGCCTCCAGAACTGAAAGGTAATACATTTCTGTTGTTTTAAGCCTCCAGGTTGGTGGGACTTTGTTAAAATACCCTAGGAAACAAAGACATATTCTTTGCCAACGCATTACATATTTGAAAACATAAATTCATATTTGCAATGAAAAATAAAATAATGTTTCAATAAACAAATGAAAAGAAAATATTTTATTTCTCTTTACTTTTGAATTATGTTGAAAGTATCTTGAAGGTTATAAAGCATTCTCCCACAAAACCATCCACATCTGGCCAATTTTCTAATGTTGTTTTTAGAAATCTTTCCCTGTGTTCTATTTTAAGTGTAGCAGTGTATCTCATTGTAAGAAAATATCCATTTTAAATTTATTATCAAATAATTGAGAAAAGTATCCTTCCATTTTTGCTTTATTTTCTTCATTCCTAAGTAGTAGGTAGGTATCCAATTATTTTTTATTTATTTTAGGTTTTGTGATCCACTGTGATTAATTACATGCCTATTATTCAGGAGGTAGTCTAACTCAACTTCTCACAAGATCAATGACTTCCTTCCTCCTAACATAATGTCTGTGACTTTGCACAGACCACAAAGCCTCCAGGTGCTGGGCAAACTGTTTTCCTTCTCCTCTCCACTAAATAGATTTCACTCAATTCAAGATTCTTGTTACTAAAATAATTTGATATTTTTCTCTTGCTAAGAATTCTTATATTTGCCTTATGAGAAGAGAACTCTCAGCTGGTGAGATCTTTCCAATAGAACTTAGAATCACACACTGCATATCTTGCAGAATACCTCGGCAACTTTTTTTAAATTTAAATTTAATTTAATTTAATTTTGAGACAGAGTCGCGCTCTATCACCCAGGCTGGAGTGCAATGGTATGATTTCGGCTCACTGCAACCTCTGCCTCTCGGGTTCAAGCGATTCTCCTGCCTCAGCCTCTCAAGTAGCTGGGTTTACAGGCGCCTGCCACCAAGCCTGGCTAATTTTTGTATTTTTAGTAGAGACGGGTTTCACCATATTGGCCAGGCTGGTCTCGAACTCCTGACCTTGTGATCCGCCCACCTCAGCCTTCCAAAGTCCTGGGATTACAGGCTTGAGCCACCTCGCCCAGTCTTCCCGGCAACTTTTTGTAAAACAATGATAAAGCAGAGATGCATATCTTTTGTTTCCTAAAGCTGAAAAAGCTTACTAAAGCTGACTTTGTAAGTTCCTTTTTCGCAGTAAATGCAGTTTTTGGCCAGCACCACAGGTAATATTATGGAATTTCTGTCAAGCCCTCATATATTGCAGATTGTGACCATGAAGTGTCTGATGGAACCTTGTTATTTGGTCTGTAAAGAAATTCAGATTGATATGTAAAATTGTTTCCTACACAATTATATTGAGTTTTTTGTCAATATTTCTTTGTTTTTCATGCATTTGGCTGTCCACAATTTTATGAATTACATGTAGTTCGACATAATATTAAACAAGAAGTAACATCTTCAGTTTAGAATGTGTAAACTGGTTCCCTTCATGCCACCAAAAAAGGCTGTATCCTTTTTGACTTAAATCTTGCTTGATGATAGTATTATAACCTGTATTGGTTTTATTTGGTGTTCTAAGCTGTGTTTTGTTTGTTTGAATTTAACAACTATTTATTTGACCATTCTGTTGCTTTTAAAATTGTTGAGTCATACTGTTTTTAGATGATTATTTTACAGAGAACATAAAATTGGGTTTTTGTTTCCTAACCGAGGAAAATTGTTCATTTTGGTCCAATTTATTATCCTTTTTATTTATTTCATAAAATATAGAGTTGGCAATATATCTTATTTTATTATTCTATTTTAAAAATTATGATAATTTTCTTCATCTCTTTTTAATTAATCATTTTGTTACTATATTTTATTTTATGGCCTTTAGGTATTTGCTTACCTTTCACTTTTACTTTCCACGTCTTTATTTCTTATAAAATTTGAAATTGTGTCATGTTTTACTTGTGTTAGTCCATTCAGACTGCTATAATAATAATATCATAGATTGGTTAGCTTATAAACAGTACAAATTGACTTCCCACAGTTCTGGAGGATGGGACGTCTAAGATGAAGGCACCAGCAATTTTATTGTCTGCTTCCTGTTCATAGCATATTCTAGCTGTGTCCTCACATGATGGAAGAGATAAGGCAGTTTTCTGTGATCTCTTAAATAAAATCAGTAATCTCATTCACAACAGTTCCACCCTCATGACCTAATAACCTCCCCAAAACCCCACCTTCTTATACTATCGCGCTGGGAGTATGGATTTAAATAAATGAATTTTGAGAGGACACAAACGTTGAGTCCGTCTGTAACATTTCTACCTAGGAAGATTATAATTCTACCAAATATATTTTTAATCCACTTCTTAATATATCCACTTCAGACTGTCATAGAAACTCTTGGTACTCACACAATGAAATGTGAAGATAGTAGCAAAATTATGCCATTTCCTTATCTTCCTGTTCCTTCTTCCCACATTTTCATTCTTTTATTGGCTGATATAGTATAGGGTATTTGTCTCAATCTATTGATTTTTATGTTATAAAATCTTATTTCAAAATTAGTAAGGATGCATCATTGTGTAACTGTATTTGTCATATACTTGCAGTGTTGTATTTATTCTAAATATTAATTTTAACATACATGGTTAATTTAGACACATAAAGAAAAAAATGGAAAAATGTGTTATCGAACTATATATTTTTGTATTCACTGAAGGAGCTCTTTGAGACTCAGTTAAACATATATTTCATAGTAATTACTTCTGTATGTATAAAAAAGAAAAATAAAGTGAAATAAGGTACGGAAAGCATTCTTAAAACATGTTCCTTCCTATTTAATGAAGGAATCTTTTCAAACTCAAATTGCCCTCAATAGAATTAGTGATGTCCCATTTCTTTTTTAAAAAGTGATCAACTTTTATTTTTCATGGTTTCTTTTAAGATCATTCTGTAAATTTTGGTGCTGTTATTTTGTGATTTTATAAGAATGTGTCCAGTGAAAAATTTGTAGATAACAACCAGAAGTTATAGTGCTTCAAATTGTCCATAATAAGTAATGAGGGATTGTGGTTATCCAGTAATGCCATGAGTAGCAGGTAATTCTGCTTGTTGCCAAATGACCAAATTGCTATGTCGCAACTGCTCGCCAACTACCAGTGGTGATATTATTGATCAAAATATATATATTGATTTCTGAGACATTAGAATATAAATAAATGAGCATCTTAGAATCGATGAAATACAGAGCTAAATATTTATCTGAAAATTATTTTACACAACAATGATTTAAATTAAGCACTTTATTTTTAAATGAGAAATTTCACATGTAAAATTTTTGGTTTACAATCTTTTTTCCTTCAATATTTTGAATATATAATTCCAAACCTTTTGACTTTCATAGTTTCTAATGAGAAGTTACCTATTAATCATTGTTCCCGTGTCTGTGATAAGTAATTTTTATCTTGATAATTTCATGTTTTTATATTACCTTACTTCAGCAGTTTGACTATGAACTCTTTGTACTTATTTTAGTTAGGGCATTTTGGATTTGTAGTTTAATGTTTAATTAAATTGAGAGTTTTCAGTCATTGTTCTTATACTATATTTTATGGTCTACTTTCTCCATTCTCTCCTTCTGAGACTCATGTTTCATGTATGTTAGCATATTGAATGTTTGTCCCACAGATCCCTCCCTGATAATGTGAAAAACTGGAATTCTCATGTCTTGCTAGTGGGAATGTATAATTATACATTAATTTAGCAAAATATTTTTTCAATTTAACTTAAAATGTTAAATATAAACTTCTCTATAGCTCAGCAATTTAACTACTTTCTACTCAGAATAAATTAACAGATATATTTATAGACACTGGAATGTGAATATTCACAGAAAATTTATTCTGTGATGATACAAATGTAAACAGTCCAAATGTCTATGAGCTGGCAAATGGAAAGCTGTACATCATACAATAGAATACTTTTTATTCAGCAACATAGAATACAATGGAATACTATTCAGCAACAAAAACGAACAAATAAGGATTCATGTTACAACATGGAAGCATCTTAAAAACTGTATGACAAGTGAAAATATGAACACGCAAAAGGCTGAATACTGTATGGTTCTGCTTATATTAAGGGTCTAGAAAATGCAGATATATAGAGGCAGAAAACAGAATAGTGTTTGCCTAAGGATTGGAGTGGAAGTAGGTAATGACTGCAAATAAGCTCAAGGGAAATGTTTTAGAGGATGGAAACATTCATAAATTGGTTTGTTCTGATGTGGCATAATTCTGTAAATCTACTAAAAGTCATTCAATTGTATGTCCACTCACAATGGATGAATTTTATATTATATAAATTATACCTCAGAAAGCCGTAAGTAAAATAAAAGGGGGGGAAAAAAAGAAAAAGTAGGAAAATAAAAAAAATGCTTCAATAAATTATCAAATGCCCACTTTATTCTGCATAATTTAAAATGTATTTCAAATAAAATTTACTGAAAGTAGAATAATTTCCAAATTATACACATTTATAAGTTATTAGATAATGTCAAATTTTTATGTATAGCAACTGTAATAATTTTCATTCCTACCAGTTAAAACATAAGAATGACTACTTTTCCAAGCCTGACCATGCATTACACTGTCAAACTTACATTTTTAACATTCTGGTAGTCTAGCCATTCCTATATTTATGTAATTTTCATTTATGTTTACCTTACCATAAGTGAGGATGTGAATCTTTTCATATATTCAAAAACAATTTGCAATTTATCTTCTGTGCAGATTTCATTGTTAACGCTGATTTTCATATTTTTTGTCGTTTATTGATTTCAGGAATCTCTTTAAATAAAAGAAAATTTAGCAGATATTTTGCCTACTTTTACATTTATGTTTGACTTTGGACCTAATGTCTTTCATTAAGTGTTCTAGTTTTCATTTCACTCTTGTCTTCTAACTATGTAATCCAATCTTCTCTAGTTTGTTTGCAAATGGCATACACTTATTGTACACATTTGTCATTGTTTCTTGGTATTTACAATGTGGTTTTAAATTTATTTTCACTTTTATATTATTTTTCTGTGGAAGTGTTAATACAATGTGTTTTGTGATTTTGTGTTTATGCACTTTTGATGGGGACACAAGTCTGGTAATGCCTTTGCCTCCACACAATATAAATAGAGCTCCTAAATCCCTCCCTCCTTGTTTATATTTATTTGATTTTCCTTGGGTCTCGATTTAAAAGGCTTATTTACTTATATTTTGATGGCTTATCTTAAGTTGATAGGGAGAAATTTTGCCCTTGTTATGCTCTAATCTGAGGTTTTCTTCTAAATTTCTTTCTGATTTTTCTGAATCTCTATTATTTATACTTGCTTTGGGAATTGTCCTCTTCCATTGAAAAGTGCTTCTTTGATAGTGGTAAATTCCAAATTAGATTCCCTTGTTGAGCTGAGTTAAAGATTTACCTTTCAACTTACTGGATTTTATGGGTGAGTTTATATTTCCCACCTTCTAATTATTTTTTGTTAGAGTGAGAATTAGGTTTCTTTTAAATGTTACCATTCCTGTTAGGAATCCTGGCTATGGGAGAAAAATAATGCTGGTTGGTGAAACCTTATTATTCCATCACTGCTACCCCTTCTCATCTGAGGGAGTATGGCTTCCTAGAAATTAGAAACGTTCCCTGCCACTTACCAGTCATCAAGCAAGCTGTACCTGCTACTCACTACTGTGCACTGTGCTTGAAAGACAGAATGTTTTATGATGATCCCTTATTTGCTTGCTTAATTTGATTAATAGTGTATCATTTTTGACTGATACACTATTGATATTTCTGTATTTTTCTTTGGAGATTTTTCCTCTCTTTCTCACTTTCTCTCTCTCTTCTCCAAGAGATTCTGCTCTCACTTTAGTAGAACAATCTAAGTATTTTCCTTAGGAAACCACCACTTTACTAGAAAAGGCCTGACTTCCCAGTAGGCTTTAATAACAACAAACCCCCCAAGAAATAAATGTTCTAGATACTAGTGTATTTTACCACATGAAAACATTTTTCACTGCAACTACAGAGCTGGGATAAAAGGGACATTACAATACAGCAAAAACTATCAGCTATCAATCAACAGCTCTCTGCAGAAATTGGAAGAAATGTTATTTGTACTTTTAACTTATTATGCTCCACTAAATGTGAATTGTAAGAGCAACTATAACATGCTTTGAAAGAAGGAAGAAAAGCCCAAATGGGTGAAACATAATTCATTACCAAGAAGAAATATCCAAACTGATAAAATAAAAATTGAAGAAAAAGTTAGAGATAGTATCTAAAAAATTAGCTACAAAAGTTTCCTATGTTATATTTTTATGGTCAATATATCTGTTAATTTATCTCCTACTGAGAGAATCCTTTCCTAAGGAACCTCTATTAGGACCTAGATTTCCTATCACTCCGTGTTCTCTGTAATATGACCATAAACCTTCTTTTGGAGCACTGATTATACTCTTCAACTCATTTATTAATGCTGTGATTTGTTGTTGCTGCTGCTATGTTGCAAACTGGATCACTGAAGTGTTTTCACTTTCATATTTGAAGTTGCTCTTCTTTATTTTGGGCTTGCAATATACATTTATTGAATGAAGGAAATAACATGGAATTCATTCCTTCACTCTTGTAAACCCAGAAATTAGGATCCAAGTTGTAGTTGAACAAACATGAGAGTAAATACATTGCAGTGGATATTTGTTGTTTTCACTACTTGCGGCATGCATTGCTGTCCTGGATGACACCTCAATTTCCCTCGTGAATTTCTACTTCCCCTCTGTGTATGACCTGGAAGAGGCTGTCAGTGACGATTCTCTGCTCTCACATACAGAAAAGAGGCAGATACATAATAGAGAAAGACAAAGTAAGTGCCCATAAAAGAGCCAATTAGCTTCAGCTACCTAGATCCCTGGGGCTAGCTCTCTTTTTGAACATAGTTCTTAAGCTGCCTCTTTGATTATGTGAGCCAGGCTCATATCTTTCCAATAAACTTATTTTTAACTAAGTTAGATGTAGTCTATTTCTATTGCTTGCAACAAAAGTATTTCAATTTATAATATGTGGAAGGGTAATTAGTGTTAATATAAAACAAAAAAGTTATTTTGTTTATCAATAGTCTGACTAAACAAGGAGAGAGGAATTAAAAAGGAAAAGAGAATGTAAATAATTGTTCAGTGCCATCTGAGTCAGTTATTTACAGTGTCAATTTTTTCCTAGCAATGCAGTCCCAATATCAAATTATACTCATATTCAACTATAAATATTAATATATACTTTCTTCTAAGGCTCAATTACTTTAAAATGAAAATAATATTACCTCACTGTAGGTGTATTTTGAAGATTCCAAGTAATATGTAAAACACATATATTGATGATTTTTTAAAAAAGTATTTAGCACATACTGAGGATTCAGGATGAGCTATCATTATAAGAGGAGATGGTATAATATTTCTGGCCCTAGTCTTTATATTACCACTTTACCTCATCTCTCTTTTACCTTACCAGCTCCTGCCTTCAAGAAGAGTTGCTACTTGATTGATCAGAGTCTACAGCATTCAATGGGGCCGTAGTTTCTCTGGTGAGACAGATCACTGCAATAAAACAAGGTGTGCCCCTGAGTCTTTCACTGTCTACTTCCTGCACCTTTATCTACTGTCAGAAGGCAAGTGACCAGAAGAGAGGGTCCACCAATTTGATCATTTAGAGAGAGGGAAAAAGTAGAAAGAAGGAAGACTTATTTAAGCCTGATAGTCTGAGCAAGAGGTTCTCAAACTTTAGAGAAGCACCTTGAGAGCTTATTAGAATGCAGATGGCTTAGCCTCCACTGCAGTTTGTCGGATTTAATAGCTCTGAGATGGGGGCTAGGAATTTGCATTTCTAATCAGTTACTATGTGATGCTGATCCTTTCTGGTCCAGGGATGCCTTGGAGATCTGAAATCTTTTTTTTTTTTTTTTTTTTTTTTTTTTTGAGGCACAGTCTCACTCTGTCGCCCAGGCTGGAGTGCAGTGGCGCGATCTCGGCTCACTGCAAACTCCACCTCCCGGGTTCACGCCATTCTCCTGCCTCAGCCTCCTGAGTAGCTGGGACTACAGGCGCCCGCCACCTCGCCCAGCTAATTTTTTAAATATTTTTTAGTAGAGACGGGGTTTCACCGTGTTAGCCAGGATGGTCTCCATCTCCTGACCTTGTGATCCACCCACCTCGGCCTCCCAAAGTGCTGGGATTACAGGCTTGAGCCACCGCGCCCGGCCGAGATCTGAAATCTTTAAGAACAAAAATCTTCACTGGAACTTCCACGTACTTGCCAAGATACAAAAAGTTGATATTTTTATTTTTTTCCATATTTGCTCATTCATATATATGAATGAATATATATGTATATATTCATTATCTGTGAAGTCATGAAAAGAAGTTAGAGTGAATGGTAGGACTAAAAAATGCTAAAATGACAAATCAAAAATGTCATAATACATTCAAAAATACACTATCATATTTTATTGTATCTAAGATGTCATGATTGGAAGATATGCCATGAAGGAAAACATTTCCCTGCCAATTAAGCTGTGAAACAATATTTTGTTACCTCTTACAGCTTTTATTTTAATCTTATTAAAAGAACGGTTTTAGGTTAATGTAAACACATATTTTTATCATCTATTATTTTCTTTTTTTTTTTTTTTTTTTTTTTTTTTTTTTTTTGAGACGGAGTCTTGCTCTGTTGCCCAGGCTGGAGTGCAATGGCACAATCTCGGCTCACTGCAAGCTCTGCCTCCCGGGTTCACGCCATTCTCCTGCCTCAGCGTCCCGAGTAGCTGGGACTACAGGTACCTGCCACCACACCCGGCTAATTTTTTTCTATTTTTAGTAGAGACGGCATTTCACCGTGTTAACCAGGATGGTCTTGATCTCCTGACCTCATGATCTGCCCGCCTCAGCCTCCCTAAGTGCTGGGATTACAGGCGTGAACCACCACACCCAGCCTTATTATCTTCATTCAAACATAAAAAGCAAAATATAAATCAAATAGTTATTTAAGACGTTCTTAAACTTTTTATACAATTCCAAACAATTGAAGTTTGGACTTCAATTCTCTTTTCTACTCATAGAAATTACAGTCTAAATTTTTCCACACAATGGCCTCCAGTGTGCCCTCAAGAGCACTGGGCCCTACCCTAGCAGTAGGGGCTGCAACTGTGATACAATGTTTCCTTTTTGGTTTGTTTATTTTTTTTTTTTTTCAATTTTTGTTTTAAGGTCAAGGGGTACATGTGCAGGTTTATTAAATGCATAAATTACATTGTTATGGGGATTTGTTGTACAGATAATTTTTAATGCAAATAATAAGCATAATACCCCAGGTAGTTTTTCAGTTGTCACCCTCTCCCACCCTCTATCCTCAAGTAGGCCCTGGTGTCTATTATTTCTTTCTTTGGGTCCATGTGTACTCACTGTTTAGCTCCCAGTTATGATGCGATATTTGGTTTTCTGTTCCTGTGTTAATTTGCTTAGGATAATAGCCTCCAGCTCCATCCATGTTGCTGCAAAGGATATGATTTTGTTCTTTTTAATAACTGCAAAGTATTCCATGTTATACATGCCCCACTTTTTCTTTATCCAATTGATGGGCATATAGGTTGATTCCACATTTTTGTATTGTGAACAGTACTGTGATGAACATATGCATGCATGTATCTTTAGGGTAGAATGATTTATATCCTTTTCGGTATATACCCATTAAGGGGATTTTGGGGCCAAATGGTAGCTCTGTTTTAAGTTCTTTGAGAAATCTTCAAACTGCTTTCCACAGTGGCTGAACTAATTTGCATTCCCACAAGCAGTATATAAGCTTTTCTTTTTCTCCACAACCTTGTTAGCATGTGTTGTTTTTTGACTTCTTAATAATAGCCATTCTGACTAGTGTAAGTTTGATATCTCAGTGTGGTTTTGATTTGCATTTCCCTAATGACTAGTGATATTGAGCATTTTTTGTGTATGATTTTCCTGAAAGAGTGTTCCACTGGAGCATTTTACGTTGGAGTATTGACACCCATTCTGGAAGTTTGCTATTGAGGTTTTCTTGATCTTACTACAAAGTATTAATTGGCTTTCTATCAACCACCAGGAATTGTTTTGTTGACTAAAACCTCTTCATGTTTTAGTCAACGAAACATTTATATACCACTTTTTGTGCAATCATAAAACATAACGATGTTTTTTATATAAAAAGCATTGAATATTAGGTCAGAATGGCTGCCTGACTGACAGTGATTGTAAGATGCCGTAAATTATAAGACAAATCCCAATTTCAGTAATGTTAAAATATGAAAAGAAACCATGTTTTTTTTTTTTTTTTTTTTGAGATGGAGTCTCGCACTGTCGCCCAGGCTGGAGTACAGTGGCGCGATCTCGCCTCACTGCAACCTCCCCCTCCAGGGTTCAAGCAATTCTCCTGCCTCAGCCTCCTGAGTAGCTAGGATTACAGGCACCCATCACCATGCCCAGCTAATTTTTTTTTTTTTGTATTTTTAGTAGAGGTGAGGCTTCACTATATTGGCCAGGCTGGTCTCAAACTCCTGACCTTGTGATCCAGCCGCCTTGGCCTCCCAAAATGCTGGGATTGCAGGTGTGAGCCACTGTGCCAGGCCTCCATATGTCATATTCCTAATAAAATAAGTTTCCCTAATTTTCAGTTTCAGCAAATCAGTAAGATGCCACCACCCATTTCTCCTCCCTTTTGCGGTTATCTACAAAGCACCAGGTCACTTCTTTCAATTCTTTAGGATTTTAGCACAATTGCTGCCATAAATTCTGATAAATTCAATTTTCATGTAATTTCACTGTCGTCTTTCTTTAATTCTTTAGCAATGATCTTATGCTATGATTGACCTCTTACATGAACTCCCAACTTAACATTAATAACTACATTTCATTCCCAATCTTAACTTTAAACATTCCATGCCTCTAACTTCAACTTTTATCTTTCATTCATGTTTTATAGTATCGTATTTCCTACTTTTTGTGTTAATACTTCGATGAACAAGCACTTGTCTCTACTACATCCTTCATTATTGATTTCATACTATCCTCACAAACCTCACATCACCAATCCTTCCTTATCTAACTTAGGTTTCATTCGTATCGTTATACTCACTCCCTTGCATAATTCCTCAACTTATTTCCCTCATTCTACCATGGTTTTACTCAGTTTATATGCTGAGCAACTATGTGGAGTAAACTAATGGCCCACTCTGAACCTGTGCCTGAACAGCTGAAAGTGACTGGAGAAAAATGCACAACTCTGTGAAAAGCTGGGTTCTTGCTGCCGCCTTTTTCTTGTGCCTTATTGTTTTGCTTTCTCTTTTTCCTTCTTTCCTTTCTCTTGGATTATGCTCATTGGTATAAAAACTTATAACATTTTCTATAAAAAATAACCTCCCTTGATCTACATCCCTTAGAGCTACTGTCCCATTTCTCTGTTCTCTTTTGTGGCTACCCTCCTAAAAAAATTAATATTCAGTATCTCTAATTATTCTTCAAAAAAAGTTTCATTAGAAAGCCTATGTTTCTAGATATTATAAAATGTATACTTATAAATTGTTGATATGCAACTGATGTAACCACCCAAGAGGTTCACCTTGCATACTGCCTAGGCAGAGTCGATTTATCAAGACAGGGGAATGACAATAA
Organism: Rhinopithecus roxellana; assembly: GCF_007565055.1. NCBI lineage: Eukaryota > Metazoa > Chordata > Mammalia > Primates > Cercopithecidae > Rhinopithecus > Rhinopithecus roxellana. Next base: position 36,076,773 of record NC_044558.1, read on the forward strand.
AGAGTAATTCACTTAGATCCTGCTGTATGGGAGACCTGAGTTTTATTATTATTCAAATCAGTCTCCCATAGCATTTGGGGATCAGAGTTTTTAAGGATGTCTCGATGGGTAGGGAGAAGCCAGTGAGCCAGGAGTGCTGATTTGTCGGTGATAAAATCATAGGGAGTCAAAGCTGTCTTCTTGCGCTGAGTTAGTTTCTTGGGGGCCACAAGATCAGATGAGACAGTTTACAGATCTGGGTGGTGCCAGCTGATCCATCAAGTGCAGGGTCTGCAAAATATCTCAAGCACTGATCTTAGGAGCAGTTTAAGGAGGGTCAGAATCATGTAGCCTCCAGCTGCATGACTCCTAAACCATAATTTCTAATCCTGTAACTATTGTCAGTCCTACAGAGGCAATCTAGACACCAAGCAAGAAGGAGGTCTGCTTTGGGAAAGGGCTGTTATCGTCTTTGTTTTAAACTATAAGTTTCTCCCAAAGTTAGTTTAGCCTATGTTCAGGAATTAATAAGAACTACTTGGAGGTTAGAAGCAAGATGGAGTCGGTTAAGTCAGATCTCCTTCACTGTCTCAGTCATAATTATGCAAAGGTGGTTTTACTGAGAGTTAAAAAGTTCTTACAAGGGTTAAGAGTTAAAATTCTGATTAATATATGGCAATTAAAATGAGATAAGAGGGAAAATGACTCTATATATACAGTATAAGAAAAGTAAAATACGCTTTTGGTAAGTAAGGTTATATGAAACATAACAATACTCTTTTTATGCTTTTAATCTTACAACTCTACCAAAAGAGACATCAGAGTCATTTTCTCTTTTAAAATACAAATTTTATTTTTATTTTATTTATCTTCTGATATGGTTGATCACTTGCTTCTCATTTTTATGGGGACATTTTTATTGACACATAATAGATGTACATATTTTGGGGGGCTCTTTTTATACTATTTTCTTCATTGAATTCTTCCAATGCATAATTCTCCCCCTGCATCACTTTTCACTTTTTCTAAAAATTTTGTGCTGATCTCTCCCATTATCCTGACCTTTAAACATAGATTGTTCTAGGTCTATATCTGAGGTATTTAATCTAGCCTCCCTGTTACAAATATTGTTTTTATTCTGATAATTTCCAAATTTATGTCTCCAGCACAGACTTATCTCCTGAACTCCAGAGATGTATATTCAACTTTACACTCAATATTTCCTGATGTGTATATCTAATACTACCTCAAAATTGAAATGCCTTAAAATCTCCTTTTCTACTGCCCTGTTTCCCCAGATTGGTTTCTCTTACAGACTTGGCTCTCAGTTAGTGGCAAATTTATTCTTCCTGTTACCAGGCCCAGGAACTTAGTCATTCTTGACTTCATAAACTTCATCATATTCGACATCCAATCTACCAGCAAATATCTATAAAGTCTACATTTACAATATATATAGTTTCTGACTACTTCCACTCTTTTACTGCTAACACTTTGGTCTAAATGCACTGCTATTTCTGACAGATTATTACAAAGTTTTAAGTGGTATTTCTCCTTTCACCCTTGCTCTTGCATGAGTTTATTCTGTACAATGTAGGAGTATCTAAAAATTGAAGTCTGACATTAATGTTACTGCCTCCAAGCACTCCAAGTATTATCTTGCTTAAAATAGGGGAAAAAAATCATATAAACACCTGCAAGAACTAAATAATCTAACATCCTACCTCACCACTGTTCTAAATTGTCTCCTATATTCTTCCTCTTGCTCACTTAGCTCTAACTAAAAATATCTTCTTATAATGTGTAACTTCAAAGCCACCTATATTACTATAATATTTTTCCTTTAAAACATAATACTGCTTGACCTACATAGCTTATTTTTATTGGCACAGTTAACAAAACAGTTATGACCTGAGAAATCTCAAGCTGAAATGTGTTGTAGATTGGTTCCAGGTTGGTAGACCCTTGAGCTGCATGGAAGAAGGAGATCCAATTCCTCTCTGGAGAAAGTCATATTCAAAACAGGTCTCCAAGAATTTCACATAAAGTTTCATTGAAATTTACATCAAATGTCATCACCAGAAAAAGCACCACAGAAACAATAGACAACACAACCTTTCCTAAAAAGAATTCAGGTATTGAAATCATCAGATGCAAAATATAATATCTGCATATAAAAAAGAGAAAAGAGAACATTGAAATTATGAGTAGAAATAGATGACTGGAAAAAAAAAAAAAAAAAAAAAAAAAAAAGACCAGGTAGTTTTGACTGGGGACAAAGGGATCTCTTAGAAAAAAAAAAGAACAATAAAACTAATTAGGGAGAGAGTACCTCTCAATGGAGGAAATATCAGATTGTACAATTACACAAAATACAATACAATGCGATGAAATGTAAAAGAATATATAAAAGAAAGGTTAAAATACATTGAAGACAGAGGAAGAAGTTCTCTTGTCGCTCAGGCTGGAGTGCAATGGCGGGATCTCGGCTCACCGCAACCTCCGCTTCCTAGGTTCAGGCAGTCTTCCGAGTAGCTGGGATTACAAGCACGCACCACCACGCACAGCTAATTTGTATTTTTAATAGAGACGGGATTTCTCCATGTTGGTCAGGCTGGTCTCAAACTCCCGACCTCAGGTGATCCGCCCGCCTTGGCCTCCCAAAGTGCTGAGATTTCAGGCATGAGACACCGTGCCCAGCTAAAGATTTTTATAACTGAAAGTAAACAAATTTTCACAAAAAGGAAATCATACATGTCTAGGAGAAATAAAAATAGATCCTGTCAAATACATCTCAAAGTGAAAATTTATATGATTCATGTTAAAGAGTTGATCTTTGCAGAAGGCAAAAAGAAAAGACAACCTATTAGGTGGAAGCATATCAAGTTGCATTTTTTTTTTTTTTTCAGTAGTTTGAGTATAGATAGCTGCAATTTTATATATGGTTCTGTTAGAGGCAGAATATATCCGAGTCACCTGGCACCAAAGTATGTTACCAGTGGCGAACCCATACAGGTCTGCAGCAACCTAAATTCTTGCCTCCTTCGAGGAAAGAATTCCACTGATGGGCATAAGGCAGGAGAGAAGGAGGCAAGTTTTAGAGCAGGAGTGAAAGTTTGTTAAAAAGTGTTAGAACAGAAATGAAAGGAACTAAAGTAGACTTGGAAGAGGGCCAAACAGGCGACCTGAGAGACCAAGTGCACTGTTTGACCTTTGATTTGGGGCTTTAGACCCTAGCATACTTCCTAACAAAACAAGTATGTCTGGAGAAACCTCAAGTTCTAAAGCCAGGATGGAAGTTTTTGTTACGCAAATTGAAATCTTCAAATTACTGAAAGAAAACATAGAAATAATGATAGAAAAAAAATAGGGGAAAAATATTTAGCTGATTTGGGTGTGGTACTAGTTTTTTAGATAAAATGCCAAAATCATGATCCAGGAAAGAAAGATGGAATAAATTGGTGTGTACTTGTTTGCTAGGGCTGCCTTAACAAATTACCACAGATTGGATGATTTAAACATCTGAAATTTATTTTCTTACAGTTCTGGAGGCTGGAAGTCAAAATGTCCGCAATGTTGGCTTTTTGTGAGAGTCAGCAGGGAAGAATGTATTCAAGGTCTCTCTCCTGGCTTGTAGATGGCAATCTTCTCCCAGTCATCTCACCTCTCTATTTGTCTGTGTCCAATTTCCTCTTCATATAAGGACAGCAGTCATATTACATTATGTTCTTATTGATAGAAATTGGAGCTATGTACTAGGGTGACTTTATAGCTACATTTCCAAGGTTGAAGAAAAAGCAAAAGAGGGTAATTTCTCTATACATGTTTTCAATCAGCTGGTGATCCACAGTCAGGGACCAACAAGGACCAGCAGGGACGCTTGTGCCTAGCTAACTGTGAGTGTTTCTATTTTGTGTTACTTCCCTGGGGATGAATGGAGGAAGAAATTTGACCTTTTTTCTGGCAATCATAATGGCATGAGAAGTCCCAGTTTAACATCAAAGTCAATTTGAGAGTAATGTATGCAAGCAATAACACTTCAATTTGTGGCTCTGATGAACCCTGAAATAATGAACAAGGAAATGATATTGCCTAAGAGAAGAGCAAATCAGGAAACTGGTTTTGACACATTGTCCCAAGCTGTGATCTCTGGCCCTACTTGTAAGGTTTTATGTACAAATAATTGAATGAGGTCTGATATAAGCTCCTCTATACACTTTTAGCTCTTACATTTTTTTGGTTACTGTACCACCTGTGTATTGCTCAAGCTCTTTGCCTTCCTGATTCTCTTCTGGCAGATACATGGGACTCCTTAACCTTTAATATGGAACAACTAGAACATAGTATCTATAAAGGGGACTTTGAAGTCCTAATATGTCATGTTATAAATTAAGAGATATAAGAGTGAGTGTTTCTATGACTAGCCCCTAAAATCAGGTTATTGTTGTCAGTCTTCATTACACTCAAAAGAATTGTATGACTTATTGCAACTCTAGTAGGAAATTAAATGGGCAGAATGAAAGTCCTTTATTTGTTTCCCATTGTGGACTAATTTCCCCAGTCTAAGCAGAAGTATCTGAGAGCAGAACGGCACTCTTCACAAACTTAGTAGACCAATCATTCAAATATTGCCGTCTGTTGCCGTGTGGTGAATTGTGGAGATGACACACATTTAGCCTTTGAAAAAAGGGCATGTAATTGCATAGCGTGCCATGAAATCCATTTAAATCTGCAAATGTACTGCAATGCTTTGTTAGCAATTATAAATTCACAGTGGTAGGTGATAGGAATAGAGACAGAAATGGGATGTCAAGAAAAATGAGGATCACTTGCTGGTAACTGTCAAATTAGTTGCCAAAATCTAACAGTTTGAGTTTCACTGTGGTATTAGTGTTATTGCTTAGAAACTAGCAGTTAATTTTTATACCCCTTTGCTATCCCTACCACTGTTCTCATGAAGCAAACAGATTTAGTTTCTAATGCATAGAGTGATACCATCATGAAAAAGGGTATTTCTCTAAAGGCAATTATAGAAAAGAATGTATTTCTTTCTAAGATTATCACATTTTAAACTGCTTCAACAGGAACATAATCAAGAGAGTCAAAACAGAAAATATTTTGCCACTTAAGTGTAACTGTCCAATATATGGCATAGTGCATGAGTGTGGTGTTCCTGTTTGAAAGACACCAAACAAGTGTCAGACAAGTGGTTGGGAACATAGAAACAGAACTCGTAAGTTCTTAGAAAGTGAGAATGGTAATGCTAACCCAGTAAAAGTATACATTTTACACTGCCTTTAATTCATAAGTACCATCTTTGTTATTTTTTTTAGTCAAATATAAGAATGTAGTCAAACTGCATGTCTCAAAAACATGGATCATTTTGCCCCTCCTGACATAGGCAAGTTCCATGATTGCTACCCAATTGGGTAGTAGCAAATGGGTTTAATGGGTGAGGCAACATAGTGCACTTTAAGTAAATCTCCCAAACACATTTTAAAGCCCAAGTAATTTATATGTAAATATTATTTGTCTATGCAATGGTTGGAGAGTACCAGAAAAACTTTAACAAAATTATTTTGTTTTTTCTATTTTTCCTATGCTAAATTCTTAATCAGCTCTCTGTCTTTCCTGAGCACCCTGATGCAGTGCCCATCCACTCCTCCAAAAACTTCCCTCAGAAATAACTACCTAAAAATGACCTCTTATTCTTTTGTGCCACCACACATTCTCAACTCTTTCTTTTTCTTTAATTTTGTATTTCAAAATACCTCCTCCTTTCCAATTCTCTCCCAACATGTTTTTCCATATTTCTTCCTCAAGAATCTGTAGATGATGACAATAATTGCCAAATGAATAATATATGGAGAAAAATGTGATTAGCTCAGATGCCAGTCTCATGTTTATTGCAAACCAGCAACTTAAATTATATTGAAATAGGCCATTCTTTTATTTCTGGATTTGGAGAAAGTGCATCTTTATTCAGAACTCTGATCAGAAAATGAGTCTTAGATAGCCTATTATCTAATTTTGAGAGTACATGAAAAATAAATTAGACATTTTCTCAGTATAGTGAAATCATATTTCAAATGATGCACCTGCAAGACGAGAGTTGATCATTGAGCTTACATATAAGCATTCTTCTGTAGAATTTTCAGTATCTAACGGCAATCCGCAATGATGAATTGAAGCTTGTGGTGAACTGAAAAGCAGGATGAGCTCATTAATCATTTCAATACAGTATCTGTCACAGGTAACTTTAGAATTATCTATTTCCTTCTCATATCTGAAAAGGCTTAGTTGTTAGATGACTATTGATAAAATGTCATAGTGAAAAAATATCTCAAATTGAAGTATACCTGCTTTGATATAAGGTACTTGAATTATAAAAGGAGAGCAATGTTTGATGTTATATTAACTCAAGAACAAGCCTACATTTATATGAAATTAAAACAAAGACTTGAAATAAATTAGATATGAATAACATTCTTTTTAACAGAATAAAGGAATCACAGCATAGGTACTGAAGTAATATGCTAATAACTCCCAAATCTGAATATTAAGCCTTGATCTGATTCCCAAATCTGGATTTTAAGCCCTGAGCTCTAATCAGAATTCCAGTCTCATCGTCTAGCTGTCTACGCCATCTCTGCAAGGATGCATACTAAGTAGCTCAAACTTAATGTAACTGAAAGGGAGCTTTCGCCTTTAGTTTTCAAACTTGCTTCTGCCTCAGCCTCCCAATTCAGTAAGGATACCGCAGTCTATCTTTTAGCTTAAACCAAAAATCATCATTCTAACCATGTGATATGGTTTGACTCTGTCTCCACCCAAATCTCATCTTGAATTGTAGCTCCCATAATTCCCACATCTTGTGTGAAGGACCTGGTAAGAGATAATGGAATCATGGGGAGGGTTTCCCCCATACTGTTCTCATGGTAGTGAAAAAGTCTCAGGAGATCTAATGATTTTATAAGGGGTTTCCCCTTTTGCTTGGCTGTCATTCTCTTTTTGCCTGCTGCCATGTAAGACGTTTCTTGCTCTTCTGCCATGATTTTGAGGCCTCCCCAGTCATATGGAACTGTGAGTCCATTAAACCCCTTTTCCTTTATGAATTATCCAGTCTCTGGTATGTCTTTATTGGCAGTGAAAGAATGGACTAATACACTGTGATTATGTTTGTTTACTCTCTTTTCATTTCCAACCCATAAACAAGTCATGTAGACCCACTTCCACTATATATCCACATACTTCTTATCATTCCTACTATGGTTATCCTAATTCAGGTCATCAAGATTTTTTAGCAAGATCATGGTAAGAAGTCATTTCAGTAATCCTCCTGCTTCTCTTGTTGGCTTCTGTTTTCCACACTATAATGTAACTTATGGTTTAATGTTGTGTCATACTCTACAGACTTAAAATCCACACATATCCTGGCTCCTGCTAAATGTTCAGAATTCACATTGAGCCATTCTCTCCCTTAATTATTGGGTTCTGGCCGGGCGCGGTGGCTCAAGCCTGTAATCCCAGCACTTTGGGAGGCCGAGACGGGCGGATCACGAGGTCTGGAGATCGAGACCATCCTGGCTAACACGGTGAAACCCCGTCTCTACTAAAAAATACAAAAAAACTAGCCGAGCGAGGTGGCGGCGCCTGTAGTCCCAGCTACTCGGGAGGCTGAGGCAGGAGAATGGCGTGAACCCGGGAGGCGGAGCTTGCAGTGAGCTGAGATCCGGCCACTGCACTCCAGCCTGGGTAACAGAGCGAGACTCCGTCTCAGAAAAAAAAAAAAAAAAAAAAAAAAATTATTGGGTTCTAAAATTACTGGAATTCTTTTGTTTCATTGACTATCACAGGCTTCTTCCCAGATTTAGGTCTTAGCAAAACTATTCTCTGCATAGAATATGCTTCTGTTTGACTTTGGAAAGGTGGCTCCTTCTTGCCATTCAGATCTTTGTTAAATGTCAGTTTACCACAGAATCCTTCCCTGATATCTCAAACTATTGTAGACACATGAATGATCTCTATCTCATTCATCTATTTTAATTTTCCACAAAGCACTTACCACTATCTGATATTTTCTGAAATATTTACTTATTTCCATTGTTTAATCTCCCCTTACTAGAATGTCAGCTCCATTAGAGCATGGATCTTCTTTGTTCACTCTTCTATCCTCAAAGTATACAAAAGCAATTGATGTATATGGGCATTCTAGAAGTATATACCAAATAAATTGGTTATTTTCATACCCATTTTCAGTTGTGTAAGTATCATTACTCTGGTAAATATAAACCAGGCAGGAAACCATTCAGAAAAATAATATAAATGCTGAACATAGTCACCAACATGATGTTTCAGAAATTAGATTCATTTTGTGTCCCACGTTTGACATGAGTTGGAATATTTGCAAGTTTAATCTTATCTTTTTGGATTGTAAAAATTTTAACATAACAAGAGTAAATGCATCCATATGTTAGAAAACATTATGTTCCATGGAATGGTTTAGGTGCTATACACATGTTAACACATATAATCTTTGTAACACTCTAACAATAAAAATTGTTATTTTATAGATGTAGAAACTAAGACACAGAAATATTAAACAACTGGCCCAAGGTCATATGACTAACAATGAGCAGATTTGGGAGTCAAACCTAGGCAGCCTATATTACTTGTGTTTATAAACTCTGATCTACATTGCCTTTTAACCTTGAAGTGCAACTTGTATCATTTGACTGACACTCAACTATCACATATTGACAAGTCATCTTGTTAAAGGTAAAGTCTTTTTTTTTTTTTATTATACTTTAAGTTCTAGGGTACATGTGCATAACGTGCAGGTTTGTTACATATGTATACTTATGCCATGTTGGTGTGCTGCACCCATCAACTCGTCAGCACCCATCAATTCATCATTTATATCATGTATAACTCCCCAATGCAATCCCTCCCTCCTCCCCCAAGGCAAAGTCTTAAATATTTCAGATGGAAAGACAAATATTATCCAATTCTATCCCACATACAGCTTTTATTCTTGATGGGCTAGCAAAAAAGTTAACAATCAGTGTGAAGCCAATTACAATGAGTATGGAAAATATTCAATAAATAGAAGTATATGAGCTAAATGGAGACATAGTAACACATAGGAAGGGCCATTGTGAAAGGGAATTTGTCAGTCACAGAATCCTAGAAGACCTTATGTCTGAGCTAAATCTAAGAAAGTCAGTAGGTGTTACCTCGGATAAAAGCAGGCATGTTTGAGGCAGAGGAATGCAGCTGATAGTAAGGCCTGAAATCAGGGTTCAACCTGACATACGTTTTGTGTTACAGACATACACTGCAGGATAGTTATTCTCAATGTAACTTATTCTCACTGGCTTTCAGTAACATGTTCTCATGATAGTCAACTTTCTAATTCCTATATTCAGTAACCTGCCTGACCTACTGATAACAAAACCAACTATAGGTCATTGCACTAGTAGGCAATGAAAATTATCTAAATAAATAATTTTAAAACTTGTGCAAATAAGCAAGTTTAAAACACTTAAACAATCGAATTAATTTAAGCAATATAACTAATTTCAAAATCTTAAATGGAAACATTATTGTTTCTTAATGAAATTGTTTATGAAAAAACTTTTTTTAGGTTGAACAGTAACCAATAATAATGACAATTAATATTTTCAAGGTAACTTAAATTGAGTTTTAGTAACTCCCCCTCAAGCAACCTCAATTTGTTTTCTAAACAAATAAATGATAAATATTGACATAATAAACATCAAAATAATCACTATAAGCTTCAAAACAATTTTTTAAAATTGTAGTCTGTGATATTTGTGAACTACTTTGTAATATTGTTCCTAAGAAAACGTAATTCTACTCATCTCAAATTGTCTGTGTGTGTGTGTGTGTGTGTGTGTGTGTGTGCGCGCGCGCGCGCGTTTTTTTGATGAACAATTTTGGAATCAGAAAAGTCAGATATACTACATATATTTACTTTTATCTAATGCCCTATCATCACAGAGAAACTCTTGGTAGCTACATTAATCAAATAAGATAAAAATAAAAATAATATTGGAATAAGTTCTGTCTATTAGATTTCAGGAAATCATTAGAATATTAGATTCTAGTTATAAAAACCTTTAGAATGGTTAATTTCCTTTTGTGTATTAGTTTATTTTTATACATTAATATGTGATTGAAGAAGAAAGTGGAGCAGTTCATCTCTTTACTACTTATTGGTTCATTTATTTTCAAGATAGGAGGATCTATCTAATGATTAACTGCACAACTCTTCAGCAACTATAGTTGTTGCTAAAAACATCCCATCAGAAACTTGAGAGAAAATTTACAGACATTTATCAAAGTTCCTATTTGGAGTCTAAAGAAACAATAAAGTGGATATTGACTTCTCTTGAGCAATGGATCAGAATTTATTGACCCAAAGGGAGAGTCAATATTTACCTTGACTCTCATTCTATGGTCAGTGAAATGTAAAATTTCAAATGTTATTTCTAATAAAAAAATCTAGAAATCTATTACATGATGACACTGTTTAAAAAGCATTTAACAAAATATGTGCATTATACAAAACTGTAATATATAAAATATTCAAAGTAGAAAAAATACTTTGTCAATAATAATTTCCCGTCAAAAGGAAAACAGCTGTTAATATTTTGGTGTATTTAATATTAGTCATTTTCCTATAAAATTATTTGATTTTGTTTATATGTGTGAATTTTGATTTAAAATAGGCAAAAATGAAAAATGGAGTTTGACATACATCCAAGCCTTAAGAGCCATTGTATATCTCTACCGCCTATTTGTTTTCTCTCTGCCACAAGACCAACATGTCTCATATAGAGCCTTTTCCTTTGCCGTAGATGCAGAGTAGGAAGACATATAGAAGAGGGAAGCATCAGCTACTCACAGATGTTGACATGTAATGTGTTATGGAATAAGTCACTGAGATTTTGAGCTGTTGATACTGTACAAAAGTGACTAATACACTCAAGTGTATTATAAACAAATTGTTATTTCAGAAACTGTGAGATGAGATTTCATTCTACTTACAAGATAAAAAGTTAGCCTGCCACAATTTTATTTATACACATTGACAGGAAACACTAGGGCCCTTTGTTGGAGACAAAGACTGTTTATTACTGATGGCAGAAACAGAAGCCAAAGCAGTCTCTTTAGTTTATCAAACTCCATTCACCACAAGGCCATGTAATAATGGCCAGATGGTACCTGTACATGCAGAGAGCTGTATTCCAGCAGAGGTACTCCCAAATTAGGAAACTTTAATCTAGTATAGGGCTGCTGATGACCTGCTCAACTTCCTCTCCCTAGAGAAAGAGTGATCTTAGTTTTATTCTAGATTGTAAGCAGTTCTTTTTGAAGCAGAAGAGGAAGACTAAATGTCATAGAACATCAGGGGTGTGGGGAGCATACTCTATCTTGATTACATTCCTCTGCCTTCTGATGCAGAAAAAGAAACCATCTCCAGTTTCCAAGAATGTTTTAATAACAAACTTTAAAAAAAAAATATTGTCAGTTCTTTTGGCTCAGGGGACCCAGATCATTCAGAAATGTAAGATATTCAAGGAGGTAAGCCGATAAGCAACTTCAGCAAAGTCTCAAGATACAAAATCAATGTGCAAAAATCACAAGCATTCCTATACACCAATAACAGACAAACAGAGAGCCAAATCATGAGTGAACTCCCATTCACAATTGCTTCAACCTAGGAATCCAACTTACAAGGGATGTGAAGGACCTCTTCAAGGAGAGTTACAAACCACTGCTCAACAAAATAAAAGAGGACACAAACAAATGGAAGAACATACCGTGCTCATGGATAGGAAGAATCAATATCGTGAAAATGGCCATACTGCCCAAGGTAATTTATAGATTCAATGCCATCCCCATCAAGCTGCCAATGACTTTCTTCACAGATTTAGAACTAACTACTTTAAAGTTCATATGGAACCAAAAAAGAGCTCCTTTTGATCTAGCCATCCATTACTGGGTATATACCCAAAGGATTATAAATCATGCTGCTATAAAGACACATGCACATGTATGTTTATTGCGGCACTATTCACAATAGCAAAGACTTGGAACCAATGCGAATGTCCATCAATGATAGACTGAATTAAGAAAATGTGGCACATATACACCACAGAATACAATGCAGCCATAAAAAAGGATGAGTTTGTGTCCTTTGTAGGGACATGGATGCAGCTAGAAACCATCATTCTCAGCAAACTATCGCAAGGACAAAAAACCAGATACTGCATGTTCTCACTCATAGGTGGGAATTGAACTATGAGAACACTTGGACACAGAAAGGGAACATCACACACTGGAGCCTGTCATGGAGTTGGGGGAGGGCGGACGGATAGCATTAGGAGATATACCTAAGGTAAATGACGAGCTAATGGGTGCAGCACACCAACATGGCACGTGTATACATATGTAACAAACCTGCACGCTGTGCATATGTATTCTAGAACTTAAAGTATAACAATAATAAAAAAAAGCTATTCAAGGAGGATTGTCTCTCACCACATATATGCACATGCACCTACACGTTTGAATGTAACATTTTATGTAATATATGCACATTTACATTTACATATTCTATATGCATATCCCTGTTTTTACATAATTAAGATCATATTTTTAATCCTATACATACTCTTGTTTACTCTATGTCACCTAATAAGAGATAATGTACCTTTTCCAAACATTTTTATGTTCTTTGAAAATACAATTTTAATGATTGTTTATCATATCATGGTGTGACAGAATCATATAATACAACTAATAATCTCTATTATTAAATATGTAGTTTAGAAATATTTAATAATATATAATGCCATAAAAATAGATACTTCATGGACTATGTCTTCACATTCTGTTGATCTTGGAAGTTTGAATTAAGAAGGGAAATCAGACATCACTTTTTATGATTATTTTCCCTGACTGAATACTATTATGACATTTTCCTAATCTGCTCACATAATGAATATATTTCTCATAAGTATACAATGAACCAGAGATAAATAATATTGGGTATCAAAATCAATGAAAAATACTTTAAATTTCTATTTCACTAAACTTTGTGTCCTTACATGTATTCCTTGAACTGATTACTTTTATTGTCTCACTCTTCCGATAAGCTTTAATGAGTTATAAATCAGTAGAAGATAAGTATCACATATTAGATATTATGTCACTGAAGAAGAACTAATGATAATTTATCCTTGCCACTCATGGGTAGTGGAAATGTGTAAGCCTAAGTCATAGTTTAGAGTAGCTATTGTAACACATTGGTGTTGCTCAGACATCTAGAGTCTCATAAGAACTCAGCAGCAATCAAGCTGTCAGCCAGCCAAACACATCTGAAGTAGGGTAGCCAGATAAAATGCAGATCATCTGGTGAAACTGGAACATGCAGGTAAAGAACATCTTTTTGAGTATAAGTCTTCTCAAATATTGCATGGGACATGATTTTAGTAATAAAATAATTGCTGTTTATCTGAACTTCAAATTTAGCTGAACATGTTCTAATTTTCTTTGATAAATATGACAATACCAGTAATAAGAAAGAAAGTTCAGGTGCTATAAATTCACCATAAATTGTTCACAGATAGAAATTTTAGGATATTTTAAATTCACAAACATAAAATAATTATACTTCTTTTCTGTGTATATGTCCGATGCTGATTTATATTTTGGAATGGAATTGGTTAAAATATAACTTGTTCTTAGTCTGACTAGAGGGTTAGCAACTTTCTTAATCTTCCTAATGAACTGGCTTTTTGTTTCAGTGATTTTCCTCTATTGTTCCTCGGATCCCTCTTTTATTGATTTCCACTCTGATCTTCATTATTTTCTTGCTTCTACTTACTGCTTATTTAATTTGCTCTTCTTTTCCTAATTTATTTCTTTATTGAATGCTGAAGTCTTTTAAAATTTAAAAATCTTTTACTTTTTCTAATATAGCAAATACATATAGGTGACAAAAATACTTGTTCCACAAGTATTGCTTTGGTGACATTCTGTAAGTTTCAATATATTGTGTTTACATTTCCATTCAGTGCAAAATACTTTCTAATTATCCTTTTGATTTCTTTTTTAACCCAGGGTTGATTTAGTTTCCAGACAATGTGGATTTTTATGAGATCTTTCTATTGTTGATTTCTATTTAAATTCCATTTGAAGTCAAAGACCATAATTTTTGCTGTTATTTATAAAAAGACTATAGTTGTTACTGTTGTTTGTAAGCCTTCTCCAGAAGGCATGTGTTGAACATTAAAGAACAGCACGGCAAACCCTGCCTGGATGAACCTCAACCTAAGAGTCTAGGGATCTGAGATGAGTTTCTGTAACAGTTACTCAGTATGTGACCTTGGGAAGAAAGCCTTTTCTTCTGGGCCTCAGTCTTCTTATCCATGTGGTGTCACAGTCCGACTACGTGGTCTTTAGCATCAAGATTCTAGGGTGCTTTTAACCTATTTCATCAATTCCATGGTGTGCAAGCTCTATTCCTGGGGAAAGGCCATGATGTTTACATCTTGAATCTTTTTAACTTTGTCGAAACTTAACTTTAGGCCAGAATATGATCAATCTTAGTAAATAGTTCATGTGCACCCAAAAAGCAATATTTATTTTGCTATTGTTAGATTGAGTGTTCTGTAATTGTCAGCTAGGTCGAGTTGGCTGATTGTGTTGCTCAAGTTTTCTTCATACTTACTGATTTTCTGTCTTCTTGTCCTATTAAACTGATTGAAAATAGATACAAATATTAAAATCTTTGACTACATAATAGTGTGTTTATTTATCCTTGCACTTCTATTAGTTTTAGCTTCATGTATTTGGAAACTCATTAATAGAGATAGACTAATTTATGATTGCTGTATTATCTAACGAATTGACATTTTTAGTATTATGAAAAGAACTTTCGTATCCCTGGTAAAATACCTTGCTCTGAATTTGATTTTGTCTCTGTGCTTCTCTCTCATTTCACAGACTATGTACTATGAATGTTAGCTGCCTTATTTCCTCTGGGCTCTCAGGTATATCTCTTTTTTATTTTAATAATTATTTCATTTATTTATTTACTTCAATTCTGGGGTACATGTGCAGGATGTGCAGGTTTGTTATATAGGTAAACATGTGCCATGGTAGTTTGCTGCACCTATCAACCCATCACCTAAGTATTAAGTCCAGGATGCATTAGCTCTTCTCCCTAGTGCTTTCTCCCTTGCCCTCCCCTGACAGACCTCGGTAAGTGTTGTTCCCCTCCTTGTGTCCATGTATTCTCACTGTTCAGCTCCCATTTATGAGTGAGAACATGCAATATTTGGTTTTCTGTTCCTGCATTAGTTTGTTGATGATAATGGCTTCCAGCTTCATCCATGTCCCTGCAAAGGACATTATCTCATTCCTTCTTATGATTGCATAGTATTCCATGGTGTATATGTACAACATTTTCTTTATTCAGTCTCTCATTGATGGGCATTGGAGTTGAGTCCATGTCTTTGCTCTTTTGAATAGTGCTGCAATGAATACACGCTTCCATGTATCTTTATAATAGAATGATTTATATTCCTTTGGGTATATATCCAGTAATGGGATTGCTGGGTCAAATGATATTTCCAATTCTAAATCTTTGAGGAAATCCGCACTGTCTTGCACAATGGTTGAACTAATTTAAATTCCCACCAACAGTGTAAAAGCATTCCTATTTCTCCACAACCTTGCCAGCATCTGCTGTTTCTTGACTTTTTAATAATCATCATTCTGACTGGCATAAGATGGTATCTCATTGTGGTTTTCATTTGCATTTCTCTAATGATCAGTGAGGTTGAGCTTTTTTTTTTTTCATGGCTGAATGTATGTCTTTTTTTGAGAAATGTTTGTTCATATCCTTTGCCCACTTTTTAATGGTTTTTTTTTTTTGCTTGTAAATTAGCTTAAGTTCCTTATAGATTGTGGATATTAGACCCTTCACAGATGGATAGATTGCAAAATATTTCTCTCATTCTGTAGGTGTCTTTTCATTCTGATGATAATTTGGTTTGCTGTGCAGAAGATCTTTAGTTTAATTAGATCCCATTTGTCAATTTTTGCTTTTGTTGCAGTTACTTTTGGCAATTTCATCATAAAGCCTTTGCCCATGTCTATGTCCTGAATGGTATTGGCGAGATTTTCTTCTAGGGTTTTTATATTTTTGGATTTTACATTTAAGTCGTTAATCCATCTTGAGTTTATTTTTTATAAGGCATACGGTAGGGATCCAGTTTCAATTTTCTGCATATGGTCAACCATTTCTCCCAACACTATTTATTAGTTTCTGTCAGGCTTATCGGAGATCAGATGATTGTAGATGTTCAGTTTTATGTATGAATTCTCTACTCTGTTCCATTGGTTTATGTGTCTGCTTTTGTACCAGTATCATGCTGTTTTGGTTACTGTAGCCTTGCAGTATAGTTTGAAGTCAGGTAGCATGATGCCTCCAGCTGTTCTTTTTGCTTAGGATTGTCTTGGCTATTTGGGCTCTTTTTTGGTTCCATATAAATTTTAAAATATTTTTTTCTAATTCTGTGAAGAATGTCCATGGTAGTTTAATAGGAATAGCATTAAATATGTAAATCACTTTGGGCAGTATGGCCATTTTCACAATATTGTTTCTTTCTTTCCATGAGTATGGAATGTTTTTCTATATGCTTGTGTTCTCTCTGATTTCTTTGAGCAGTGGTTTGTAGCTCTCCTTGAAGAGGTCCTTCACTTCCCTTATTAGCTATATTCCTAGGTATTTTATTCTCTTTGTGGCAATTGTGAATAGCAGTTCATTCATGATTTGGCTTTCTGCTTGTTTGTTGTTGGTGTATAGGAATGCTTGTAACTTCTGTACATTGATTTTGTATCTTGAGACTCTGCTGAAGTTGCTCATTAGCTTAAGAAGCTTTTGGGCTGAGTCAATGAGGTTTTCTAGATACAGGATCATGTCATCTGCAAACAAAGACAATTTGGCTTCCTGTCTTCCTATTTGAATACCCTTTATTTCTTTCTCCTGCCTGATTGCTCTGGCCAGAAGTTCCAACACTATGTTTGAACAAGAGTGACGAGAGAGGGCATACTTGTCTTATGCCTGTTTTCAAGGGGAATGCTTCCAGCTTTTGCCCATTCAGTATGATATTGGCTGTGGGTTTGTCACAAATGTCTCTTATTTTGCTGTATGTTCCATCAAGACCTAGTTCATTGAGAGTTTTTAACATGAAGGGATGTTGAATTTTATTGAAAGCCATTTCTGTGTCTATTGAGATAATCATGTGGTTTTTGTCTTTAGCTCTGTTTATGTGATAAATTATGTTTATTGACTCGTGTATGTTGAACAAGCCTTGCATCCTGGGGATGAAGCCAACTTGACCATGGTGAATAAGCTTTTTGATGCGCTGTTGAATTCAGTTTGCCAGTGTTTTATTGAGTGTGTTTGCATTGATTTTCATCAGGGATATTGGCCTTAAGTTGTATCTCTGCCAGGTTTGGGTATCAGGAAGACGCTGATCTCATAAAATGAGTTAGGGAGGAGTCCCTCCTTTTCAATTGTTTGGAATAGTTTCAGAAGAAATGGTACTAGCTCCTCTTTGTTCCTCTGGTAGAATTCAGCTGTAAATCCATGTGGTCCAGAGCTTTTTTTGGTTGGTAGGCTATTTATCACTGCCTCAATTTCAGAGCTTGTTACTAATCTATTCAGGGATTCACTTTCTTCCTGGTTAAGTCTCAGGAGAGTGTATGTGTCCAGGAATTTATCCATTTCTTCTAGATTTTCCAGTTTATTTGCATGAAGATGTTTATAGTATTCTCTAATGGTTGGTTGTATTTCTGTGGGGTCAATGGTGGTATCCTCCTTATTGCTTCTGATTGTGTTTGTTTGAATCTTCTCTCTTTGCTTTTTTATTAGTCTTGCTAGTGGTATATTTTACTGATTTTTTTCCAAAAAACAACTCCTGGATTTGTTGATTTTTTTTGAAGGGATTTTCTTGTCTCTGTCTTCTTCAGTTCCATTCTGAGCTTGATTATTTCTTGCTTGAAATTCCCACTGCCAGCACAGCAGTCTGGAGTCTGCGTGGGATGACCGAGTTCCCGGGCGGAGGGGTGACTGCCATTACTGTGACTTTAGTAGGTGGTTTTCGCTTGACAGTGCTAAGGAGCCTGAGAGGTTTGGACTGGGTGAAATTCTCCACAGTGCAGTAAATCGACTGTGGCAGATAGGGGCCAGACTGCTTCCTTAGATCCCTCCTCACTGGGCAGGGCATCCCTGTAGGAAGTCCAGCACCTCCAGTCAGGGGCTTATAGACAGAACTCTTATCTCCCTGGGGCAGAGCCCCTGGGGAGAGGAGCAGCCAGTCTCAGGTTCAGTGAACTTAATCTTTCCTGCCTGCTAGCTCTGAAGAGATTGACTGATCCTGATGAGGGTGATTCCCCTAGCACAGCCCAACAACATTGCTAGGGGACAGACTGCCTCCTCAAGCAGGTCTCTGACCCCATGCCGCCTGATTGGGTGAGACCTCCCATCAGGGGTCACCAGATACCTCATACAGGAGACCTCTGGCTGGTATCAGATCAGTGCTCTTCTGGGATGAAGCTTCCGGAGGAAGAAACAGACAGCCATCTTTGCTGTTCTGCAGCCTCCACTGGTGATACCTAGGCAAACAGGATCTGGAGTGGACCCCAGCAAACTCCAGCAGACCTGCAGAAGAGAGGCCTGTTAGAAAAAATACAAACAGAAAGCAACAACAACAATGGCAACAAAAAAACAGATCCCACAAAAACCCCATCCAAAGATCATTAGCCTCAAAGATCAAAGGTAGATAAATCTGCAAAGTTGAAGAAAAACCAACACAAATACACTGAAAACCCAAAAGCCAGATGCCTCTTCTCCTCCAAATGATTGCAACACATCTCCACCAAGGGCACAGAACAGGCTGAAGCTGAAATGGATGAACTGACAGAAGTAGGCTTCAGAAAGTGGATAATGACAAATTTTGCTGAGCTAGAGGATTATGTTCTAACCCAATGCAAAGAAGTTAAAAACCATAATAAAATATTACAGGGGCTGTTAACTAGAATAACCAGTTTAGAGAGGAACATGAATGACCTGATGGAGCTGAAAAATTCAGCATAAGACCTTCATGATGCAAACATGAGTATCAGTAGTTGAATTGACCAAGAGGAAGAGAGAATATCAGAACTTGAAGACTATCTTGCTGAAATAAGGCAGGCAGACAAGATTAGAGAAAAAAGAATGAAAAAGAACAAACAAAACCTCTGAGCACTACGGAACCATGTAAAAAGACCCAATCTATGACTGATTAGAGTACGTGAAAGAGATGGCGAGAATGGAACCAAGTTGAAAAACACACGTCAGGATTTCAGGAGAACTTCCCCAACCTAGGAATACAGGCCAACATTCAAATTCAGGAAACACAGAGAACCTCAGTAAGATACTCCACAAGAAGATCTACCTGAAGACACATAATCGTCAGATTCTCCAAAGTCAAAATGAAGAAAAATATGTGAAGGGCAGCCACAGAGAAAGGTCAGGTCACATGCAAAAGGAAGCCTATCAGACTAACATTGGACCTCTCCACAGAAACCCTACAAGCCAGAAGAGTTTGGGGACCAATAGTCAACATTCTTAAAGAAAAGAAATTCCAACCCAGAATTTCATATCTGGCCAAACTAAGCTTCATAAGTGAAGGATAAATAAAATCTTTCTCAGACAAGCAAATGCTGAGGGACTTCATCATCACCAGAACTGCCTTGCAAGAGCTCCTGAAGGAAACACTAAACACAGATAGGAAAAACCATTATAAGCCACTAAAAAAACACATAGACATACACAGAACAACAACACTGCAAAGCAACTACATTAACAACTCTGTAAAATTAACCAGCCAGCATCATGATGACAGGATAAAATTCACACATAAGAATATTAACCTTAAATGTAAATGTTCTAGATGCCCCAATTAAAAGATGCAGAATGGCAAGCTGGATAAAAAGACAAGACCCATTGGTGTACTGTATTCAAGAGACATATCTCATATGCAAGGACACACATAGACTCAAAATCAAGGGATGGAGGAAAATATACCAAGTAAATGGAAAGCAGAAAAAAAGCAGGAGTTTCAAACCTAGTTTCTGACAAAATAGACTTTAAACCAACAAAGATCAAAAAAGACAAAGAAGGGCGTTACATAATGTTAAAAGGTTCAATTCAACAAGAGCAAACTATCCTAAATATATATGCACCCAATGCAAGAGCACCTAGATACATAAAACAAGTTTTTAGAGACCTACAAAGAGGCTTAGACCCCTACACAATAATAGTGGAAGACTTTAACACCACACTGTCAGTATTAGACAGATCATCAAGACAGAAAATTAACAAAAGATATTCAGGACTTGAACTCAGCTCCAGACCAAGTAAACCTGATAGATATCAACAGAACTCTCCACCCCAAAACAACAGAATATACATTTTTTATCATCTAAATATAATTTCTTGGTACAGCTGAAACGCATAATCTAGCTTTTTTTTTTATTATTATACTTTAAGTTCTAGGATACATGTGCACAACATGCAGATATGTTACATTTGTATACATGTGCCTTGTTGGTGTGCTGCACACATTAACTCGTCATTTACATTAGGTATATCTCCTAATGCTATCCCTCCCCCCTACCCCCTCCCCACAATAGGACCCAGTGTGTGATACATTTTTATTGGCACCGTGTGGCACTTACTCTAAAGTTGGTCACACAGTTAGAAGTAAAACACTCATCGGCAAGTGCAAAAGAACTGAAATCATAACAAACAATCTCACAGACCACAGCACAATCAAATAAGATCTCAAGATTAAAAAGCCCACTCAAAACCACACAACTACATTGAAATTGAACCACCTGCCCCTGAATGACTTCTGGGTAAATAGTGAAATTAAGGCAGAAATCAAGACGTTCTTTGAAACCAATGAGAACAAAGAGACAACATATCAGAATATCTGGGATGCAGCTACAGAAGTATTAAAAGGGAAATTTATAACTCTAAATGTCCGCATCAAAAAGGTAAAAGGATCTCAAATTGACATCCTAGCATCACAACAAAAAGAACTAGAGAACCTACAGCAAACAAACCCCGGAGCTAACAGAGGTCTACTCTTTAATTCAGATTTGCTTTGTCTGGGTTTTTTTGCTTTGTCCCTGCTCTGCTTCACAGCCCTGGACAAAGGCAATACTCTCAGGGCAATAACTTGGAGCAACAAAGAGCTCAACTTCTTCCACCTCCTCCCCCATTTTACTGGATCACGATCTGATGTCCAGTCTCTCAAAAAGCATTGTTTCTTATATGTTTTTCCAGTATTTTGGTTGTTTCAGGGAAACGGGGTAGAAACAGATACTATATTGCTGATTTGATTTCTAACTATTGATGAAACCACAGTATTTCCCCAGTTTCTCCTGAACATTTTATTAAGTTGTGCTTTTCTGAGATTTTACTGCTTTAAAATTTATTGTTACAAAGTTGTTCATGATATCCTTTTATCTTTTTAATGTCTACAGGATATAGAGTGTGCCAACTTTTTCTCTGTTCTAGTATGGTGATTTTTTTCTATTTTATTTTTCACGTGACTCTTATACAAGTTTATCATTTTTGTTGTCTTTTTCAAAGAACAAATTTTGGGCTTGCTGTCCATTTTATGAAATTTCTGCTATTCTCATTATATTCTTCTTTCTACTTTTCTTGGGATTAACCTTTTTACCTGTTTCTATTTATGAAAGGTGGATCCATCAATCATCATTTCTTTTTTTTAAATAAGTACATGTCAAAGTTTTCAGTGTACAAGATATATATTATAAGGCATCCAGAAGGATACAGGGAGACATCTCATATTAAACACACTAATATTTCTGCATGTAAACCTAAGTATTACATTAGTATAAATTAAGACTTTAGATAACCTCACTTCAGTTCAGGCAAGATTTCCTCACCAAATGAGTTATGAAAATCTTTAGTTTCAAAGCATTTTGGTGTTGGAATTGTAGCTTAATCATAATGAACTTGTATTAAAAATTATTTTTTAAGAATCTAAATATAATTAGTTGAACATTTATACAATGATGTTAAAAGTAGTATAACTGCTCCTCAAAAATGTGAAAAAACTAATAATTCCCAAAGCTGATTTCTTTGGCAAAATTAATACAATAACTAAAAATATTTTTAGGTTTATAAAGAAAAAGAATAGATGGCACCAGTGACTATTGACTGTTCTTTGCCAAGAGTAGCCAAGGCCTTTCTGAAAAGGATGAACATAGATAGGAAATGTTTTCTAACAGATACCGAGATTTGGTAAAAACCTTAGCAAATAAAGAACCAAATAACTTGAAATTTAAAAAGTAAAAAGACATGATAGAGAGCTCAGAAATAAACTACAATTTTTATATAGTTGTAGGTAGCTTTTCTACAGTTTCTTTATAATTTTTATATAAAAATTTTATGTATGACAGAGGTGTCTTGGCAGGTCACTAAAAATGATAAATTATTCATAAAGGGTTTGATACAAGTGGTTATCCATATGGAAAAAAAGACATACTAAATAGATTCCTAATTTATAATGTCTGTCAATTTCTGTTGTCTTTAGAAAGGTAGCATTTTAAAATATTTTGAATAATTTATCAGATAATAAATTTATAACCTAGGATTAGAAATGCTTTTTAAATAGAGCATGCATTTTGCAAAACAAAAAAAATTGATAAATTCTACTATCTCAAAATTAAAAATGTTTATTAATCAGAAGACATCATAAAGTAAAATAAAAGTCACCTTCTCAGAGAAGGTGTTTATCACATATATAACTGTAAAGTAATAAGTGTATTCTAAGCATTTTAAGACTTTATATATGTATGTATATGTTTATATATGTTCATTTCTATAAAGATAAATTTTTAAAGGCAAATCTGGTAGGAAACTGAGCAAAATGGTCATTTTACAGAAGAGAAAGATCAAATAAAAAATAAACATATGAAAAGATGTTTAAATTTCTTGGTAATTAGTGAAATACAAGTTAAGAACTCAGTCAGATACAAGCTTACTCTCACTCTGTCAGCAAAAAATTGTAACTGAGGTTACCACATATTGAAGAGAATGTGTATCAGTGGGACAATTGGAATGCTTACTATTTCGGTTGGAGCTCATTAGTACCATCGCTTTAGTAAACAAATTGGAGCTTATTTCCCAATGTTTTTATTTTAGCAAAATACACATAACACATACTTTATCATCATAATCATTTTTAATTTTAGAGTTCAGTGGTATTAAACACATTCACAGTGTCGTGCATCCATTGCTACCATCCACTCCATAACTTTTCATCTTGTAAAACTAAAATGATGGGTACATTATTTATAGCTGAAAACATGGACACTCCATTACTTAACAAGTTTACTACTAGTTATATACTAGAGAGTTTATGTACTTCTGTACTAGAAGACTAGGAGATAGCACACCCGAGTGTGCTTTCACAGGAAAATGGAGAGACAGACTATTGAACAGTTCTAGAAAACCATCATGCAGCTACACATTAAAACACAGATCAATCTTTGACATATGATAACTGCAAGAAAACAACCTGGATCATGAAGCAAAAAGTGAAGAAAGGAGAAAATCATGGATAATTATTTACATTAAGATGCATATTTATGAAACTCACACACATATGCGAAACAGTACTTTGTTTAGGAATGCTTATGTTTTATAGTGATAAAGATAAAATTCAGGAAGAAATTATCTGTAGGGAAAGAAAGCGTAGAAGTATGAACATGCAGATAGTGGGTTAACACCTGTTTATTCTATTATTATGTTTTATAACTTACATTAGTATTATATTATTGCCTTATTTATAGTGTGTGCTCAATAAATTTTTATAAAACCCATAATATATAGTTTTAATTCATTTAATATTATAATTCAGTAAGAGGAAGAAAATATATTCAACATTAATCATATTTTAAAAACAATAGTGAATATTATTTATAATTTTTGTCAGATTTTGTGTTGTTTCTTTAGGATACAGTATCTAGAAGTTGACATATTAAATTTGAATATTTTATAGTTTTCTTTACATAAATTGCCAAATATTTACTGAGTAGTTGTTTCAGTATTTTTATCTACCTGAAATATGTGATTCATGCATCAATACTGTGTATTTTTACTTAACAATATATTTTGCTAAGTTAATTACTAAAAATAATGTTCTAATGTAAAATATTTACTTTTTTGCTTGTTAATGAGTTTGATCATTTTTATTTACAGTAAATATGTTTATGTTTCTTAATAATTTATATGAATATTTTACAATAGAACTAATAAATGCTTAAATTCATAGTCATTGCAAGCAACATCCACTTTGTTGCCTTTTAGTTTTTAAGTACAGGGGTTTCTAATGCTCAGATTCTTTTTAGTTTTAGTATTAGAAAACTATCCATCCTTTAACATTTAAAAATCAATAATACATTAGCTTCTAATTTTAGTGTGTACATTTACATTTGATTATTTTATCTCTATGGAAATTATTTGAAAAGTGTAAGTTGAATTTACTTTTATTTATCTTAGCTGGTCTCCTAACACATGTATATCTCTCTTTATCATCACAGTGACATGTGAGGTCTCCTTTGTCAGTTGTCACATTTTATTTTTGTGACACTTCTACTTATTAGTCAGACACTTTCTTCATTATTAGTGGTTATAATATGGTTTAATAATCACAATGTTAACCCTGATTAGGTTGCAAATCCCTAATCTGAAATGTTCCAAAATATGAAAATTTGAGCACTGACATTATTCCATAAGTGCAAAATTTCAGGACTGACCTCATATCACAGTCAAAACACAGGCGCATGACACAGTTTATTCAGTGTGCCTTCAGGCTATGTACATAAGGAGTATATGAGAAGTAAAATTACCTTCAGGCTATGTACATAAGGAGTATATGAAACATAAATGAAACTCATGTTTAGGCTTGAATCCCATCCCCAAAATATTTCATTGTGTATATAAAAAATCCCCAAATAAAAAAAAAAGTGAAACACTTTTGGTCTCAAACATTTCAAATAAGGAATACTCAAACTATAACGCTATTTTAGTAGCTTTGAAACACTGTAATATTTTTCTTCCTTTTCAGAAATACTGTATTAACTTTCATTCACATTTATAGAATATTAATTCTTCAAGAATTATTTCTTCAAATAATTTAATATTCTCTTTCAGACATTTGGCATTTCTTCACATTTTTTATACCTTTTAAAAACTTTTGTAGTTTTCTTCTCATGTGTTACAGATGGATCTCTTTTTCAGAAAAGTATTGGCCTTTTATATTATGTTGCTATTGTGAATGAGGTTTGTTTTTTATTTTTTATTTTATTGAGACGGAGTCTTACTCCGTTGCCCAGACTAGAGTACAATGGCACAGTCTTGGCTCACTACAATCTCCACCTCCTGGGTTCAAGCGATTCTCCTGCCTCTGCCTCCCAAGTAGCTGAGACTACAGGTGTGTGCCACCACACCCGGCTAATGTTTGTATTTTTAGTAGAGGTGGGGTTTCAACATAGTGAAACCAAGACCAGCCTGATCTTGAACAACCGATCTTGTGATCTGCCTGCCTCGGCCTCAGAAACTGCCGGGATTACAGGCGTGAGCCACCGTGCCCAGCCAAGGTTTATTTTTAGTTAAGTTTTCACAAAATAAATTTACTAAGTGGTAAGAATTTCTCCTTCTACCATAAAAGCTTAAAAAAAAAAAAAAAAAAAAAAAAAAAAAAGCCTGACAACGGATTTTTTTCTTTGTTAGTCTTTGAGCAAAGAACTCTTTGAAGGCACAGTGTTGAGATTCAAAGATTGAACTCAACTGTCTCATGGATATTAAGGATGTTGGAAAACTCCTAACTGTAGATTTTTATGTATTAGGAATTAAAATTGAAATTAGAATGCTTGGTAAAATTTCAGCAATAATTATATTGAGATTATGCTATCTGGGAAGCCTAGCTGTGTTAAAAAAGAGGCAGGGAGCAGGAGCAAGGGGAGAAAAGGAAGGTGGGTCCATGTTCAGCCCTTCACCCATAACAACACAGATTTATTCTATTTCTATTTGATGCCTCCACATAGGATATTTAACATTTTATTTAAGAACCACTGTCCCTACAAAAAGCGGATGCTGAACAAACGCTAATTTATCTTACTAGGCTTTATAATATCCAATATCAATATTCAATATTGACAATAATCAAGTTTTGGATATCTTAGTGCTGCCCTCCCACACCCCCCATCCACATCCCTCCACACATACCAAGTTTGGGCTCAGTATCAATATCATCTCATAATGAAGTTCAAACTTGAATGACCTAATGGCATATCTTTATATACTTATTGAAAGATCTTGAAGGATTCTCAGGCTGCAGATGTCTAGAATAAGGAGCCTCATCATTATATAATGTATTTTAATGGCAGCAAAACAAGGCTAAGTGCCAAACTAGTTTTGAGCAAAGTTACAGAAAGAAGGTTGTTCATGACACTAACCAAGACTCTTAGGTCAAGAAACAACCAGGCTCCTTTACATTTTTAGAAAATTCCTATCTATTAAAAAATGGAGAAATGACAACTTAGATTAAAAAGACATGGATGCCGCTGGAAATCATCATTCTCAGCAAACTATCGCAAGAACAAAAAAACAAACACCGCATGTTCTCACTCATAGGTGGGAATTGAACAATGAGATCACTTGGACTTGGGAAGGGGAACGTCACACACCGGGGCCTATTATGGGGAGGGGGGAAGGATGGCATTGGGAGTTATACCTGATATAAATGACGAGTTGATGGGTGCTGACGAGTTGATGGGTGCAGCACACCAACATGGCACAAGTATACATATGTAACAAACCTGCACATTGTGCACATGTACCCTAGAACTTAAAGTACAATAAAAAAGAAAAGACATTTTCTTACAAAAGAAATACTTTCTTTTAATAATATGTTTACATTATTTTACATGCATACAAACACAGACACATGCTACATTGACTCTGTTAATTAGAAATCATAAGCATACATTTGAGATCTGTTAAAAGAGTGAACACAGACTGTGATGGCTAATTTTAGGTGTCAACTTGACTGGATCAAGAAATACTCAGTTAATGAGTAAAGCATTATATCTGGGTAGAAGTGTGAGGGTGTGTCTGGAAGACATCAGCATTTAAATCGGTGAACTGAGTAAAGATCTGTGCTCAACATCCGCAGGCATCATCTAATCAGCTGGCAGCTCAGACAGAACAAAATTGCAGAGGAAAGGTGAATTTGCTGTCTCTAGTGGAGACGGAACACACTTATTCTCCTTCCATTGAACACTAGAACTCCAGGTTCTGCAGTGTTTGAATTCTGGAATTTGCACAAGCAGGCCATCAGATTCTCAGGCCTTCAGCATAAAACTGAGCGTTAAACCCTTAGCTCTCCTGGTTCTGAGGCTTTCAGACTTAGCTAAGCTACTGACCTCCCTGAGTCTTCAGCTTGCAGATGGCCAGTTGTGGGTCTTCTCAACGTACACAATCACTTGTGTCAATTCCTTAATAAAGTTCCTATCATATGTCTCTCTATTCTCTCTATGTGTATTCTGTTGGATCTCTCTCTGAAAAACCCAAGACAGACTCCCCACTCACCTTCAAAAACAGGCCCTAATTGTAATTTTTTTTAGAAAGAAATGTGTCCAATAATATCCTAACAGGATATCCACTGTGATCTAGTTTCTTTAAAATCCAGTAAATTTTATGCTACTTTTAGACAATCTTTTATTTTTAGCTCATTTCATGCTGTTTGAAGGGAACAGGAGTAAGGCATTTCTCAACATTTCCATTGATTTCACCATTGACCTCAGCTTCTTTAGTTTTGAAGAATATATAATGGGTTTCTACTAATCAAATGCACCTTCCATATGTTTTGATTATGATTCTTTTATTTCACTAGTGTTCATGTGTCTTATGTATAAAATTTGAGGCATAGGTGACTTCCGATAAAATATCTGCCCTTAAGAGATTCAACTATATGGATTTTAGAATGTAGAATTTAGAAGGGGACACAGATAAAGAATATGGTTAATTTCTAGGAGCATTAAGTGATTTTTCCTTTTCACATTTTGGCCCAAAGTTCCATAGAGATTTTTTCTTTCACTTTGGAGCTTTCTTTTTCCCATAGAGTTCTCAAATTAATTGACAAAGAACAGGGTAAGGGCCTGGGCTGGATGTTTTTATTGACAATTTGTATACATTCTTTTCACCACCTTGTTTGTAAACCTGTCTGAATGTCACTGGGGCTAGAAGACAAAAAAACATCTTTTCTGGATTTACTTACCTTTAGTGTTCTGGATGCAATTTACCTTCTGCCAATGCCTTGCACTGACAGAAGATTTGGAACACAAAAAAGAATCAGAGGTCATTCTTTCTTTAGCAACAGCAGTGAATAACGCTGTTGCAGGCTTTAGCTGACAAAAGTTTTTGTAATGGCTAACCAGACTCTAAGTTTGATTTTTAGTCATTAACTGCAAAGCTGATGATCAGCTACGACTCTGACAGCAGATTCTTGAACATCCCTGAATTCTGGATGGCAGAAACAAGTTCTTGACCTTTCAAGCAAAATTTTCTGTTGACACCACCTTTATTTTCACACTCCCAGCTTTTCTAACAAAATTATAAATGCCTGATTTTCTCTACTAAATATTTTCATGCCTGAAATGGCAAAAACTCTTTTTATTTTCTTAAAATGAACACTGCCAGAGAGAAGTCCTGTGTAGCATAAATCCTTTTTGCATCCTACGTAGCAGACATTTTTATTCATGCTTTCCCAGCATGAATAAAATTTCCCACATATTCCCCACATATTCTTTCCCAGCAACAAGTCAACAAAGTAGTCAATTATGTCACTCCCATTTAACAGGCAAGGAAACTGAGGCACAGAAATGCTTAGTGATTTTTTTCCTGATACACACAGCAGTTAAGTGGTAGAACCTGCATTCAAACCAGGCAGTCTGGTTAAAGGGACTGCCTGAATTACTCTGTTTCTCAGTCTAACAGAACTATGTTTATCTATCCCAGTTACCTAAGGGAAAGGTCAAGAGTGATATATGTACATGTTTTTGTTTTTTTTTTTTTTTCTTTTTGAGACAGAGTCTCGCTCTGTCACCCAGGCTGGAGTGTAGTGGCGCGATCTCAGCTCACTGCAAGCTCTGCCTCCCGGGTTCACACCATTCTCCTGCCTCAGCCTCCCGAGTAGCTGGGACTACAGGCACCTGCCACCACGCCCAGCTAATTTTTTGTATTTTTAGTAGAGACGGGGTTTCACCATGTTAGCCAGAATGGTCTTGATCTCCTGACCTCGTGATCCACCGGCCTTGGTCTCCCAAAGTAGTGGGATTACAGGTGTGAGCCACCGCGCTCGGTCACATGTATATTTTTTAATGTCTTAATGTTTGAGTAAATTCCCATTTAATCTCAAATTGTTTAGCAAAAGTCCATTGTGCCAGTTGCTTCTAAAACAGGATGCTTACTCCATTCTCAGTTGACATACTGGTTTCCCTTGCTAGCAATTCTATCAAGACTTAGATTAAGTTTACCTTACTCTAAGCTATTGTGAAGTGGTTTTCCCCTGAACAAATGAGGAGTAATAATATTTCTCATGTATTGTCAGGTAGTTGAAAATATTGTGATAATATCTATATAAAAATTAAACTTAATGATTTTGTTAACTAAATACATATTTTAATTGCAATGGATTTCAGTGAGAAAAATGTCATTTTAAATGTATTTTAAAAATACACTATAATAATATTGCAAATAATAAATATTCATAAGATATTTATTGAATAAATAATTATGAAGAAATTTCTAATAGCAAAATTACATGCTTTTAATATTTTTGAAACCAAAAAATAAGTTTTCTTTCAACTTGACTTGAAGGTATTGCCTAATAAAAATGGCAGAATTTGTTCTCATCAGCCTCCCTCAGATTCATTTTATTATGCTTTATTACTCTAATGATAATATTTAATAAAGTTATATTTAATTTATTTGAAAGTACTGGTTACAGATTATTTCTTTTTAGCATCTCACATTTCAAGATATCTATAGTTTGTGAGAAATAATAAAATTTTAAAAAATTATAGTCGTACATAATTTGTATTGTCAGTGGCACTCCCTTTCCATCCCAACTGGAGGCGTGCAAGTCCTTCCTCAGACTTTTAGAGTTGCATCCATTATCATATCTATTTTGTCTTCTAGAATTCTCTTATCACTTTACTAAAGTCATTAGAATATAGTCATTTGCATATTTTGACCCTTTAGGTTTTTTTAAGCTTCTGTCCATTTTAATTTTATTTTGAGTACATGTTTCTCACATCACCCAAATCTGCTTCCAAAATGCAGTTGAAGAAGCCTAAAGGCAAACTTGCCTTATTCCACTGATCGCATTTGGTTTCAAGTTAAAGCCAGTTACCACAGACAATGCTTTGCAACTCCTTAAAGTGGAAATTAAATGGTCCATAGATTATTTTACAGAGCTAACCCGAGACTTCAAAATCCCTTATTAGACACTAAGGATTTCTTCAGCATGTTCCAGTTTTGTTCTATCACCAAGTAAATGAACAAGAACTAGACTATGTTATTCATAGATGGGTATTTACCATTTTACTTCGTCATTTACCCTAATTAAGGGACAGGAAAGAGACCTTTAAATACACAGGCATTCAATTGGTTACTGTATTTTTCTCATGTCTGTAGTGTACACACAATTTGCGTGATGTAATATGCTGGAAAGACCCTGAATATAGAGAATGGCACTATTTTGGTGATGTGGGAGTTAGCAGATGTTACATATAGAGAACATGTTTGAGTCCTTGACTTCTGCGTCATGTCGTATGCTGTAGAAGTCAGATTCAACTTGGGAGTTGCCAATAAAGCTAGAAATTCCCATAACCCTGCATAGTGTCACAGAAAGAGAAGCCGGGGGGTTGGGGGAAGGGGAGCAAAATAGGAAGTAAGCATACAGTATACAGTGAATTAAAAGAAAGTAACCTATTTTATGTTGGTTGTATAAAGATAGAGAAAGTGAAACTTACAACAGTAATGTAGACTGACACTAAGTTCTAAACATTGACCTATTACAGACAGAATCAGAAACTACATTGCAATTTGTAATAAATTCTTACAGAAGAAAACCAAGACATAAATTGGAGAAAAAGACATAAATGGAACAGCGCTAGGGACATTTTCCTCAGTCACATCTGATTATTTCTTCAATTGCCCAATGTGAAAATTTGGAAGCTAATGTAAGAAGCACATTGGAGATTATTTATAGTGTTTCATATGTTTTTATGCTGTTAACTCTTTTTCAAATTATGCTTTTATTCTATGAAACGTTTCAATAATTTTCAATTAATTTTTTCACTATAAAGCACCTAGCTGAGGAAAATCTTTGTGTGATTTTTGATAGGCATCTGAAAGTGATAGTCATGAATCAATAATTGATTTTTAGAACCTGGTTTCTTACGTGGATGGACAGCTAAGTGACACTTTATATGCACTGCTAAAGGTACCAGCGAATTCTCATTGGCTAGATCCCTTGTTGCCCATGTGTACCTTATGGCATGGTTATATAATTTGTAATTTATCTAAAATCTTCAGAAACAGTAATTATATAAAGAAGCCCACATCACAGCATATACATTTATACTCTAATGGATTCTTATATTGGTTAAGTGAGAAAAACAGTCTTCTTATCACGGAGATATACTAAAGACAGAGAGGCTTCTAGATATCCCCTAATAGGGATAGTTTTCATCCCTATTTTCCATTTTAAAGACAGAACTATTACTATACATAATCCATTCGTAACTGCTGGAAGATGCTTGTTCTTGCAAAGAATAGTGCACTCTAAAGATAAGTGGCATTAATGCTGCTCAGAAAACCTGAAACTTCAATATGCTCTTGGGTGCAATTAGGATTTTGTCACATAAGTGCTAGGCTGTATCTATTTAAACTGCTTTTCTATATTGTGGAAGGTAAAAAGGTAATTATCGAAATGGATGTAAATGAAACGTGCATTTTAGAAATAGTTGAACCAATTACTCTCGAAGGATAGATAAGGACAAAAGAATCTTTCATCCAATTTACTCATCCACTCAAACTTTATTTCCAAAAGTAAGCAGAGATCATCCCATAAATATTTATTTATTAGATTTATAAATTGTGGCCAGCTTAAGCTGCAGAATAATTTTTGAGACAGAAATTATTTAACGACCAATGACAGACTATTCTTAAGCAAGAGATATTTCTTCTGCAGAAGTAGGCTGAAAAAAAAATCTCTAGTACTATCTTATGACATATCATCATAATAGCAGAGAGAAATTTTTCAGACAGAGTATATTAACTCTTGTTAGTGACCTTTGTGACAGTGAAGGACTGGGAACAAAAAACAGAATCACCAGAAAAGGCAACAATATGCACATTCTTATTTTTATTGAAATCAGTAAATCAAAAAATTAATTATTAGGGGGCACAGGGACATAATTATTTTACATTTTACATTTGGATTCCTCATAGCCTCTATTGATGCTTTATTAAAAAAAAAAAAAAACTTTGATTCTTGTAAAAGTAAAGGAAAACAAGGAAGTGTATTGTCTTTTCCTTCCCTCTGCCTTCTCTTTTTCCCCCCTTTTATAACTCCATTATCCTAACCATCATTATCATTATCAATTTAAACTAAACTATCAATGGTGAATAGATAATTGATCATTAAAATGATGATAAAAGGAAAAGCAAACAGGATAATAATGCTACTGTGCTTTATGTTGCTATATATTTGAATCATTTAGGTAGGGGTTATTACATCCATTTCCATTTATATAACAGTCTTACGAAGTAAGCTACTGAAATTTAAGAGACACTATGTAACTAGTTCGCACTTAGAGATCTATGTAGCAGTATTAAATACATGTAAGGGCTTTGGTATCTGAGAGACATGAATTCATATCCCAGCTCTTCTAATTTCTTGCTTGGTGAGAGCTGGTGGATTGTTTAATTTTTATGCTGTTATGAGTTTTCTATACCAGCCCAAGTGATTTAAAGTTAAACTCTAAAATTTCCCCCGACTCTGAGTTTTTCCTCAATTAAATAATATATATTTAAAGTTCTTAAAAAGGAAAAAAGACCTTTGTGTGCATGTATGTGTGAGGGAAGAGAGTATTGCTAAAAAAAAAAAAAAAAGAAAAAAAAATAGTGTTAGCAATAACTATGTCCTTTTGTACATGACTCAGGTTAAAACATTTTTACAATTTTGAACAGCCTTTTCCAAGGCGCAGATGTTTCATATGCCAGGTGCAGTATCAATGGCTCCTCTTATGGCATGACTGAGCTGCACTGGCTGATATAGCATGGTGATTAAGAGCATAGGCTCTAAATTCACACTGCCTGGACTTAGAACTTGGGTGTACCACTTACTAGCTACACGACCTTGTTGAGTAAACTACTTAAACTTTCTGCATCTTGGTGCATTTATTTTGTAAAATAGGTCTAAACATAGTACCTACATTCCAGGGTTGGAATGAGTATTAAATTAATAGGCACATAAAAAAAATTTGGTGGGGAGTTCAGGTGATCCTAGTTACCCAGCTTTCCCGGAGGCTCCTTTCCCCTTTGGTCTGATTCACATAAAAAATGAGTGATATGATTTGGCTGTGTCTCCCATAATTCCCACGTGTCATGAGCGGGACCTGGTGGGAGGTAATTGAATCACGGGGACGGGCCTTTCCTGTGCTGTTTTTGTGATAGTGAGTAAGTCTCATGAGGTCTGATGGTTTTATAAAGTGGACTTCCCCTGCACATGCTGCCTTTCCTGTCGCCATGTAAAATGTGACTTTGCTTCTGCATGCCCTCCACCATGATTGTGAGGCCTCCCCAGCCATGTGGAACTGTGAGTCCACTAAACTTCTTTTTCTTTATAAATTACCCAGCCCCGGGTATGTATTTACTCAAGCGGTTTATTTTGGCAGCACTCTTGCAAGACAGAAAGTGGGAGCAAGCCAGTGACATGGGCCAGATACATTTAGGGGTCAGATGACTGCCTGATTGAGAGGGTCTCCTTCCGGAGACCATTGTCAGAGTTCGAGGGATTCTTCCCCATTTCTTATACCTGTGTTTACTCTGGGTCAGTTACTAGGTGTTTCTTTCTTAAAGGAAATTTAAGGCACTCTTCTAAGAGTAAGTTCTGTCAAGGTTTATGAGAGTTACATCTGTGCTGAGATAGTCTTGTCTCCTGGAAATCCTGGGCCAGGGTTAGAGATCCCCAGGCCAGGTTGCATCACACTGCTAAGTGATACATAATATTGGCCCTGCGAGCTGCTTGAGTGGGCCTTGTACATATTGTTAATCTTGTAGCCATGATATATTTCTTTTTTTTTTTTTTTTTTTTTTTTTTTTTTTTTTTTGAGACGGAGTCTCGCTCTGTCACCGGGGCTGGAGTGCAGTGGCCGGATCTCAGCTCACTGCAAGCTCCACCTCCCGGGTTCCCGCCATTCTCCTGCCTCAGCCTCCGGAGTAGCTGGGACTACAGGCGCCCGCCACCTCGCCTGGCTAGATTTTTGTATTTTTTAGTAGAGACGGGGTTTCACCGTGTTAGCCAGGATGGTCTCGATCTCCTGACCTCGTGATCCGCCCGTCTCGGCCTCCCAACGTGCTGGGATTACAGGCTTGAGCCACCGCGCCCGGCGCCATGATATATTTCTTACAGTATACTACAAAAGTATTCAAAACTGTTTGGTATATAGTAAATAATATATACATGCTCATTATTTTCCTTATTGCCAAATCTCTTCCCAGAGGATGACGGAGAAGTGATGTTGCCCTGAGAACATCATCCAATTGTTAACATGCTTCCCTCAAACAAAGATGCCATAGAACATGGCCAGATTCGACACTGTTATCAGTCATTCTTCCCAACCCCATTAGCTATAGTTCATCACAGCAGGCTGATTAATGATGTTAACTCAGAGTCATTTGACAATTTGAAAAGAGTGAGGGGTGGTATTAGTGTCATAAAAACCAGGCCGAATCGCTATAATTTTGTTTCAAGTAGTTCAACTAATCTATCTTTTTTGCTTTCTGGTATGAAATTATGTTCCAAGCTCACATTGTACATTTCTTATTCAAGACTGAAATATTTCCAAGGACTTGATTATTTGGGTGGGAAAAATAGTATTTATACTAGGTACTCACTAATGTGTGGGTTATTGTTTTTTTGCCTACACAGTTTATAAGAAGAGATACAAATATATCCTAAGTTTTATACTACTAATTCCTGATAGTTCCAATTCAAATTTAGTCCTATGGGATATTTACTTAACCTCATTAATCTCACATCTCTCTGTACTTTTGAACTTCGACATAGACATTCCTATTTATCAACATAATTAGTCATTTGCATTATTTTACTTTACACACAATACTCTCAAACTGGCATTAACAACCATATCACTAACAAGATTACCATGAGCAGAGTGAGTTTTTTATTTTCAGTTATTTTTGTCCTTAGAATATATCCCACCACTGATAGAAAATTACTTTGTTCTAAATATTTCTTTCCATAGTTAAATCTAAAAATTTCATAGTTAACTGTAAAAACAAGTATATTCACAGTAGTATGGTACTTATGCTCATTCTTCTTCCACTTTTCTTCTTTTTTCACCTACTTTGCTTGTATCTTATTGTATTTTTTGAAAAAAACAGCATAGTATATTACACAAGCTTCCCTCTTTCACTTAGCAGTATATTTTGAAATTCACTCCATAATAGTATGCAGACATATGTGTCATTCCTTTTTCAGCTCAGTTGTAAGGATATTTGGAAATAACCTAGTGTAAATAATGCTGATAACAATAGACTTTAAATTGTAAATACATATTTCTGGAGTTTCTTTGTTGTTGTTTTGTGTGATTTTTTGATTGGTGATGATGCTTTTGCCAATGTGCCTTCAGGATATATTCCTAGAAGTGAGATTGCTAGATGAAAGTGCAAATGTCCATGTAATTTTGCTATATATTATCAAATTTCCCTCCAAATTCTACACTCCTGCTAGTACTTATGTTTCCACTGGTATATAAAAAATACATGTTTTCCAAATTTTTAAATATTTGCCAAGGTCATAGGTGAGAAGTGGTATCTCAGTATAGTTTTGATTTACGTTTGTTTTATCATGAATGAGAGTAGACTGAGTAGCTTACATAGGGTTAAGAACCATTCATATTTCTTTTTTGGTAAAATATATGTTAATATGTCTAGCCCACTCAGTGAAGTGAAACACTCAGCACATTGCTAATGCCTGATACATTTTAGGATGAAAGGTTTATTTTATGCTATAGATGTATTTATCTGTGTAGCTCCAATAGTGCATTGTATAACCTATGATAGCTCTCCACTTCTCACACATTTTTCCCGAGAGCTTGGTTCATGACTTAACCTGACTGGTGGATTTAAAAGGAGAAATTTGTCCTGCTTATCTGTCTTCTCCTTTATCCTCTTCCTCTGAAGCTGCCTGAAAGCACATGTGCTCTTGAGGGACACTTACTTTGGTGTAGAAGTAGCATTAAAGACCTTGTTCGATAACTTCTCATTAGGTATGCACATTTGTCCAATTCTGTTGTTTAGCATGTAGGAGCTCAGTTGTTGCCTACAAATGTAAGGATAATATCCTTACTCATGGGAGACAGACACATGCTAAGGTATTTAGGAATGAAGAGCCATGAAATACTATATTTGTACTAGAAAGTTTGACAAATATGAATGACAATCATACATTTCTTTTTCTGTAATTAATAAATCTGGAATTTTTAATTCTGATTAAAAATTTAGAATGAACTTCCAGCAAAGTGTCTATTTCTTTTAATCCCTTTTACTTTCTATTGAAGATAATATTGATGTTTCTCAATTCTCAATCTGTGAGATTTGTTTTATTTTGTTTCAAATGTTCACAATGTCAGGCAAAGAAGACGAATACTTTATTTCATGGTCAAGTTCTGTTGATATAATCTTATCACTACTGTCAAAGAGATGAGTAATTTGACTTCATCATTTATAACCTAAATGATTGTAATATGATGATATTTAAGTGTATTTTTTTTTTTTTTTTGGACACTGACATGTAGGCTCTCTAAATTATTTAATGAAAGTATTAGAAAGTAGCAAGTGTGCACCATTTGTCTCCTTCTTTTATTGTACCTGGTATAAATTATCTTTGGGGATGCTGTGCAAAAGGCCATGTGGTATCAAGCCATAGGAACATGTTGCAGGTTATCAAAAACTAAATTGTCACAATAAAAGAAATGATTGTGTAACAAATGTCGATAAATCTTGGCCTGTAAATAGGATATCTTAAGGGTTTATTTTATTCTATTTAATAATATTTTGTCAAGGAACATTTTCTCATTTGTATCATTCTTCCATTTATAAATGAATTTGGGATTATTAAAATTAAAATAGATTGTGCAACATTTAATTCCATAGCAGGTCAAAAAGTTTAAGACTCATTCTAGCTCTAGAAATATAGGTTACTATGGTTTTAATCATTGTCCTTTCCGGTCAGTCTCTTTGAAATAATCCCTGTTGAGTTAATCTGAGTTTAGCACCCTTTTTCAGACCCTCCTGAGACCTTCCTGGGTCCCCAGGAAATCCCGCATTTTTTTCTTGCTTCAGTGAAAGTGCAGCACCTCCCAGTATAAAATTCTTCGATTTGCATTTATGCCACAGTCCTGGCCTCTGACTCCCACAAGTGAGTCCATTAGGCCTTCAGGAGACTCCTGTTGAGGTCTCTGAATCTTCCTTTTGAATCCCCTCTCATTCATTCTGAAGAGTGGGGCACGTCCCCCATGATGGGGAAATTACACATCACTCTGGCAGCTCATTCCAGAGGAATCTTCTCTATAGCTACCCCCATCTCCTTTTTTATTTTATATTTATTTATTTATTTATTTATTTATTTATTTATTTATTTATTTATTGAGACAGTCTTGCCCTGTCGCCCAAGCTGGAGTGCAGTAATGTGATCTCACTGCAAGCTCCGCCTCCCGGGTTCACGCCGTTCTCCTGCCTCAGCCTCCCCAGTAGCTGGGACTACAGGCGCCCGCCATCAAGCTCAGCTAATTTTTTGTATTTTTAGTAGAGATGGGGTTTCACTGTGTTACCCAGGATGGTCTTGATCTCCTGACCTCATGATCTGCCCGCCTCAGCCTCCCAAAGTGCTGGGATTACAGACGTGAACCACTGCACCCGGCCCCATTTCCTTTTTTACACCCTAGTATAGAAGACAAACTTGGGGCAGAAGAACAAGTAGCTCTTAACATGTCTTGCAAGGTGATCCAGCACTCCAGGCTGTGAGTCTAAGGGGCCTCTGCTGTACTACTGTTGTCCTGTGCACGTACTGTCAAATGTCTGATTGGAGTCCAGTTTATCATCCTGTCACTTTTACTCAAACTAACCAAAGTCAGTTTCTATTATTTATGTTTTTAAAAACCTTAATTAATATGAGCAACTGCAGAGAGTAAAATTGTACTATGTAGCCAAGAACCATATTTAGGGTGCAGACAGGAGACATTGATCTCTCAGTTACCATGGGATCTGAAGAAGGAATAGTCTTTGATCTTACAGAATGTAAAATATGAGGCAAAAAACAAAATTTAAAGGTGCCCTAGCACTAAAACCTAAAAAAAAGATATGTTTAAGAGCAATCCAGAGAGAAAATTTTCTTTAGTAGTCTAGGCTGTGTTACTTTAGGCAATGAATACACATGATTTTAATTTGTGTAATGTTCTTTATGGTTAGAGGTGATAAATAGTCAGACTAAAAGTCAGATGCTTTTATCTTCTTAGTAATCAGATAACCTCACAAAGTCAAAGGCTTCAGTGGTCCAATGAGGAAATGGAACAACTGGTACCTGCAATCACATGCAATTAAAGCAGCCTAAACATTCTGGTATTTTGTGACTTATTTTAAGACGTGTTCATGGTGTAGTTTCAAGTCTAACTAGGTGTCAGTCTGTGATTTAATTCATTCATTCAACAAATATTTTTGAGCTTTCATTATGTGCCAGATCATCTTCTTGGCATTTGGGATACATCAGCAAGAAACATCAAATAGACAATCCAGGAATATCCAGTAGATGATAAACATACATACTATAAAAATAAATTTCTAGAAAGCTAGAATGTGGTAATAGCTATGGAAGAGAACCTGGAGCACGATGAGGGGTTTGAGGAGTAGACGTGAGTGGAGAGGTTGTAGTTTAAATAGGATAGTCGGAGTAGCTTCGTTGAGAAAATGACATTTGAATAGATCTGAAAGTGCCATAAGTAACCCCTGAAATGTGGTGCTGAGGCAAACAGCTTTCTAGACTGGAGTCATCATTCAATGTTCGAAGGCCTAAGGCAAGCTACCCTGGTCTGTCTTTAGAGGATGAATGGCCAGTATGCAGGACTGGTGCCTGAGTGAGACAAGGGATCAGACATCAGAAACAAAGAGACATAAGGGTGGGGACAGAAACCTTAGAGAGCAGAGTATTGAAGTGAAGTGAGATGGAAGAATCCCCAGCCTTGTGGGTTGTAAGAGCAGAAGATGTGCAATTCTGAAAAGGTCCAAGAAGGCTTATTTTTCACCCTGTTCAGGGTGCATTTCCTTTCTCAAGGAACAAGTACACCTAAAATACAGGATTACGTGCAGAGTCCATGTATCTGATAAATTGTTTCTGTTCTACCCAATTTGTTACACAGAAATATTGGAGAGAGGTGAAAAATAAAATAGTGACACAAAGAATTAATGCCATTTAAAACCATTCATTTAGCACCAAGAACATTTGGAATATTGGTCGCTTCTCTCTTTTTCTTTGTAGTAATTGTATGACTCATATTACTTACATTATAGTAATAATATAAGAAAAAAGTTTTCTTATATTATTTAGACAACTTAAAGATAATTTTTCAAAATTACAATTATTGATCAATGAACAATTATTGATAATTATAAAATTAATTATTTTAATCAGTGTCAATGATAATCATTAATACAAAAAGTCCAGGATCACCAGGATGATCCCTTACCTGCTCATTTATCCAGGAGACAGAAAATACTCAAACCCTATAAGATTATTAGTTCTGATATGCTATTTAGGTAACTTTTGAGGGGGTTTCTGAAAATCTCAGATGAGTTTTTCATAAGACAGGCAGAGGACATTTCAGTTATAAACTGCGTTTTTTTCCAAGATAATGCTGCTATCAGGAAACACAATGAGAACATTAATATTTCTCATTGTTGGGGTTGTAGGAAGTGGGAATGGACGGGCGTGTCTTGTCCATTTAGGTAAAGCAAGAACATCAGAAGTAATTTAGTATTACCTTCAGCCATTCCAGGAGGATTATTTTTTACTGTTTTTCTTTGAAAAGAGAATGATTATGCTTTGCAGCTAGTTAATAAACATAGAACTCTGTTTAAAAACAGTGTTTTAGTATACTTGGTAAAAACTAATAAATAATTACAATCTATCAAATAAAGTAATGAATGAAGTTGTTATTTGCAATGTACTGGGTCTCTGTTTCATAGATACAGAAAGTGAAATACAGTAAGATTTAGTCATTTATTATTGACTCGTATGAAATGGTTGTGGAGTAGGAATAAACATTAGAAATCCAAACCAAAGGAAATTTCTCTCCTTACTTTATCACAGATAATGGCTGATAAATTGAGATTATTTTATTTATTTTAAATGTATGTCCACAATGCACAAAAACTAAGGTGTTTATTAACCTTAGAATAATTTTATGATGTGTATTTTTAAGTCAACAAAATAGTATTTGTATTTTTGTATTTTATCTAAATGTTTTCATCCTATGTAATCCTATATGGTAAAATATCTATATAAAATGTTACTTAAAATGTGTCTACATTTGATAATAATATTTGACTTAGAAATAATAAATACAAACTTTATGGAAAGCTGATTTAATGTTTCAATTGTTCTAGTTATATAGGTACTGACCTATCTTTTAGTTAGAGGAAAAATATTATTTTCCACTGTAAAATTATCATTAACATCTAGAGCATAGCTATTGAATTTACTGTGACACTCTCATGGAGTTTTAAAACTCAGAACTATACAACTACATTTGTATGTGTCTGTATAGAAGATTTTGTTAACTTCATACCATGGTTATAATACATGTTCAGATATCAGCCACTTAACAAACAGGAACCAGAGGCAAAGACTCTTGAATCTGGACTGTGCTGTACTATGTAAGAACAAGGCATTTGTCAAACTGTCTTATAGACATCCTGTTAATCTAAATGTGTCTGGATTAAAATACCAGTAATTTATTTCACCATTTCATCATTTGTGAAGTTTGCAGCATTAGTACTTAACCATTTTAAATGCATAATTATTATCTTTTGCTCATTCTTTCTTATAGGTCCTCTGAAGGACAGTCAAGCATGCATCATATTTTCTGTACTGATTTCTTCTCCAAGTCTTTCACATTAAAGAAATATACCAGGAATACAGTATGTTAAAGTACACAAAAGAAGAGATCAATTCTGTCCATAAATCTTTAGGAGGGACACTTCTATTTCAATAATGTAAGCAATTAACTTCATTTAAAGTTATCCACTTTTACCTTCTTGGCAAACTGAGATCACCGTGCTCACTAATTTTTCCTCCATAGTATCACATGTTTTTGTCCTTTTTAAAAAATCATAATATACACAATTCATATTTTCCTTGGATATTTTTATGACTTCTTGCTCCTATTGGGTTTAAAAATATCCTCTCCTATTTTGAGAGTATTTATCATATTAAATATGTTTGTCTGATAGTTTTAGTAATCTTGTTTCAGGAGTTGGAGTATGTGGCTTCTTAAAAAATTAAAAAGAGAACTACCATATAATCTAGTAACTTCATTATGGGTCTATACCCAAAGAAAATAAAATTTAGTAAGCTTAAGCGATACTTGCACACTTAAGTTCATTGTAGCATGATTCACAATAGCAGAGATATGGAATCAACCTGTGTCTATCAACAGGTGAGTAGACGCAGACAATGCGGTACATATCCACATTGGAATACTACTTAGCCTTAAAAAAGAGAGAAAATCCTGTCATTTGTGATAACACAGGGGAACATGGAGGACATTATGCTAAGTAAAAATGAAATAAGCCAATCACAGAAAGACAGATGTTCCATGATATATGTGGAATCTAAAATTGTCAAATATACGGAAGCAAACAGTAGAATGATGGTTCCCAGGCACTGGTGGGTGATGCAGAGCAGGACTGGAGTGATGTTGGTCAAAGGATAGTTGTCTTTCTTTTTTCTTTTAATGTGTTGAAACTCTAGCCTGTGAGCTCATGTCTTAGGATATAAATTATTCTACCTGGTAAGGGCTGTTGTGGAGGGACCAAACACCCGGCCCTAGTTGGAATACCTTGTATTTATAAGTACAGGAGAATGGATACGGCTCAAGGTAGAGAGCTTCAGGTAGTAACAAGAATTTATCAGGTTAGAAATTGTATCTTCGGGCCAGGCGCAGTGGCTCATTCCTGTAATCCCAGCACTTTGGGAGGCCGAGGTGAGTGGATCACTTGAGGTCAGGAGTTTCAGAACAGCCTGGCCAACATGGTGAAACCCTGTCTCTACTGAAAATACAAAAATTAGCAGGGCGTAGTGGTGCGTGCCTGTAATCCCAGCTACTCAGGAGGCTGAGGCAGGAGAATCACTTGAACATGGAAGGTGGAGGTTGGAGTGAGGTGAGATTGCGCCACTGCACTCCAGGCTGGGCGACAGAGCAAGACTCGGAAGGAAGGAAGGAAGGAAGGAAGGAAGGAAGGAAGGAAGGAAGGAAGGAAGGAAGGAAGGAAGGAAGGAAGGAAGGAAGGAAGGAAGGAAGGAAGGAAGGAAGGAAGGAAGGGAAATGAGGATATATGAGATTGAGCTCATATATTTATAAAATATAAATATAAGTAATTACACATCACATGGCACATAACACCCAAGTATTATATGAGTATCATTTAAAAAATATTTATTATGATTTTTGACTGCATCAGAATTACTCAGTCTCAGCACTGGTGACACTTTTCTTGCTTTCATGGAGCTTAAATCCTAACAGTGGAGATAGATACAATATCTGAAGATCACACAAAATAGCTCAAAGGGCTATGCAATGAATTGATGCTGTGGAGCTTTTCTGGTGGATACTTGACATTGAACAGCTCAAAAGTCTTCCTTATTGTAATTACATTTAAGCTGAAACCTGAATGACAGGAAGGAGGCAACAATGGTAATACATGTATTTCTGCCAAAAAGAATAGCAAACATAAAGACCTCAAGATAGAAGTGGGTGGAGGTGGGATGAGTGAAGCTAATATTGGTTAAACTGAAGAAAGGGAAGAAGGTTTGAAACAGATTAAGCAAAGTTGTTAAGCACAAACCTTTCTCAAAC
Source organism: Rhinopithecus roxellana (assembly GCF_007565055.1). Lineage (NCBI taxonomy): Eukaryota > Metazoa > Chordata > Mammalia > Primates > Cercopithecidae > Rhinopithecus > Rhinopithecus roxellana. Next base: position 36,120,390 of record NC_044558.1, read on the forward strand.
TCCTCCTTTTCTCCATATCACACACAAAAATGCTAGCTAGATATAATAGCATGATGTTGGATCTTAAATCTTAACTGCGTATTTGCTTTTGGTTTTATTCATCAGATTAATGTTAATTGAGTAGAGGAGCCTGGATACCCAAGAATATGCACAATTTGCTTTTGATGTATTGTTTGGTTAAACCTTAATTCTTTTCTTATTTCGTCTCACTCTTAGAAATGCAAGATTTGTTTTGTTTATTCCAGTGTCTCCTCTGAAGTTGGTGACTTAGCACATTTTTAAGAAAATTAACCTAATGTGTTGTCAATGTGGGATGTTTTTCCAGCTTTTAAAATAAGCAAATTAGTCTGCTTATAACTGATATGATCCCATAAGAATGTGAGCCTTATAGATCCCAGAGGGTCATAAAGTGGAGTAACTCATGAAGTCACCTTAAAATGCTGTGTTGCTGCATCAAGAAGGTCCAATAACAGAACTTCCAAGTTCATTATTTTTTAAACTTTCATTTTTCCTTGTTTTATTCATACATTTATTAAATATAAGTTTAGCAAGCTACTATGTGCCAGAAAATATTCTAGGTGTTAGGGGTGCAGTAGCAAAGAAGACAGACATGCTCCATGCTCACATGTAGCTTAAATCCTAGCAGAGGTGAGACAAGATATGATTACCACAATGAACTTGTTAAACACTCTCAAAACAGAAATTGGTGTGAAGAGAAGGAAATCTCAACAGATGTAGTGATGACTATGATGAACAGCCTGCCTAGATCACCTTCCTATAGGACTGAGGCACTTATTCCTCCAGCTTCCTGCAGTTTTGCAGGCTGACTGCTCTCAAGTCATTTTCTCTCTAGGACTGTCTAAAAACCCAGTGTGATGCTGTACCCAAGATTACATCCTCTCCCCTTGCTCACTTTATATTTTCTGTGCATAGTTTATAAAGACAAAGCAAATTCCTTGTCTCAATTCAGGACAACTCTGAAAGGTTATCCCAACTCCAGAGCTCTCTTAAGAATATATTGACATATCTGCTGGAATTGCATGGAGGATTAACTTCTGCCTCTGGCCAGTGCTGTTTCTCTCATTTCTGCCTAGGCACTAAAGCTGAGAGCATTCCCCAATAAACTGCCTTCATGCAGTTTATTATACTCTGACAGTGTCTTGCCCAAGGAACCCAGTGTAAGACACCTGTATAATGTGCTGACAATGAATTAATGAGGTTTTTCATTAATCAAAATATTGATGTACTGTGTCTTTTGAATGTGGCCTTCAGAGAAAATTTAGTGTTTCAGACACCAGAAGTTCTGTAAGAAGAGAATATACAAGCCTCACGATTATCTATAAAACTAATTTCCCAGTGAAAATCATATTGTGATGGATGACACAAACGTTACTTAGTTTTGATAAGTTATTCAAAATGGATTTTAGATGCACATATTACAGGTAAAACCAACTAAACTCAATGATAGCTAGTGTCAGGTTATGAACAATTAGGATATTCTCATTAAAATTTTACAAATCAATTTAATCATTTCCTGGGGATTTTTAATCAATAGTAAGTGGGAAGAGTTTTTTGTATGATCTCAGTATAGTCATTCTCCATACAAATTTTAATGAGTGGAATTTAGATTACTTATTTTTCACCCTGTATAAAACCTGGATTTTATATGGGTCTGTTAGCTTGTCACAAGACATTATTTTGGTTCTTTATGGAGAATGCTTCTAAAATGTTTGATATTTCTAGATGAAAGTCAAACAAGGTTTAAATTACAAGATTGATTTTGGCAAATCTTAATAGTGTCTGATGAAAAAGGATTACACCAATCTGCAGAAAACATGTTCCTCTGCTGCTTCAGTCATACTTAGAATTTTACTAAGGGAGATTGTAAATGTCCCTGTGGGATAAAGCTGTGAGAGTAAAAACACCATTATTGTACAAAGACTGTTTGAATTTTAATCCCTCGAGAATGTTTTGATTGTGTGTGTGTTGCAAAAGCAGGCATACAGAAGAAAGAAAAAAAGTAGCTGTGTTTCAAATAGTGAAGCTAAGACGGTGAAATGCATAGGTACTACACACACACACACACACACACACACACACTTTCTCCCTTTCTCATCAGGTGTCCTTAATGCTGGGTACTGCCCAGATCTTCAGGGGCTAGTATATAAATAGCCAAAGGTTCATAGCTGAGTCCCTTTGTAGAGCTGTGATTAGCCTCACTGGAGATCACATCCCCTTCCTGGGGACAGCCCACATACAATGATTGGTCCCTGCTGAGATACAAGGTTCCCAGCCTCTTCCCTCAATTCATTATGTCTGGATGCAGGATGCTTCCAGCTTTGGAGTGCCCATGGAGTTACCTGAGGCTTCTGCTTCAATTGCATCGGTAGTTTAATTTCTCCATTTGCTGTATTCTCTTCTCTCTCTTTCTGTTTAACTGGAGGCATTCCAGAGAGCACACCCCAATAAATTCCTGCATTCAGATCTCATCTCATTAAAGTCTGTTGTGAGAGAATCTAACCTACAACACACTGAGTGACAATTTCCCACTGAATTCATTGTGTTTCTGCCATTGGAAGTCTTGGGTTTTCTTCTGGGGTTATGGCATTTCTTATCCCTTACACCTCTTTGCAGTACTGAACATTTATTGAATTTTTAATTTTAAAAAAATATTTTTTAATTTAAAAACTTCTTTTAATTTTTATGGATGTATAATAGTTGTTCATATTTATGGGGTACATATGATATTCTGATACAAGCATACAATATGTAGTGATCAAATTAGAGTAATTGGGTTTATTTAAATTTATCCAGTAGCTAATGAGAATGATCTCTTACAGGGGAAGATTACCCAGATATTCAAAATATGTTTAATAATTAATATTTCCTGATATTTATATTTGCTCCATATTATCGCATCTACATTTCACATCATAAACCAAACACTTTTTTGTAGGGACAGAGACTGTTGACTTTAATAACTTCAGTGGTCATATGGAAAGTAGAGATCAACACTGGGATACTATAAAGAGTACATTAAATCTACATATACATACATACGTGTATATATATATCATGTGTATATATATCCACAAGGTAAGCATTGCAGCATTACATTTTTTTCTTTCTCTTTTTCACTTAATTTTTTTTATTTTTTATTTTTATGGGTACACAGTGGATATATATATTTTAGGGGTACATGATATATTTCGATACAGATATACAATGCATAATAATCACATCATGGAGAATGAGGTATTCATCCCCTCAAGATCTATCCTTTGTGTTATAAATAATCCAATTATACTCTTTTAGTTATTTTTAAATTTATTATTAAATTATTTTTGACTATAGTGCCCCTGTTGTGCTATCAAATAGTAGGTCTTATTCATTCTTTCTAATTATATTTTGTACCCATTAATTTTTTCAACTCTCCTCCCCAGATCCCACCCCACCCTGCTCCTCTACTCTTCACAGCCTCTGATAACCATCCTTCCCTTCTCTGCCTCCAAGAATAAAAGAGATTTTTTTCATCAAAACAGATGAACTCCAGGAAGTCAATTGTTTTGGTTTTTAGATCCCACAGACAAGTAAGTACATGTAATGCTTGTCTTTCTGTGACTGGCTTATTTCACTTAACATAATGACCCCCAGTTCCATCCATGTTGTTGCAAATGAGAAGATCTCATTATTTTTATGTCTACATAGTACTCCATAGTATATATGTACCACATTTTCTTTATCCATTCATTTGTCGATGGAGTACTAAGTTGCTTCCAAATCTTGGTTATTGTGAACAGTGCTGCAAAAAACATGAGAGTGAAGACATCTCTATAATATACTGATTTTCTTTCTTTAGGGTACATACCTAGCAGTAGAATTGCTGGACATATGGCAGATCTACCTTTAGTTTCTTGAGTTACCTCAGAACTGTTCTCCACAGTGGTTTTTACATTTTACATTTATATTCTCATCAAAAGTGTACAAGGGTTCCTTTTCCTCCATATTCTCACCAGCATTTGTTATTGCCTGCCTTTTGGATATAGGCCATTTTAATTGGAGTGAGATAATACCTCATTGTAGTTTTGATTTGCATTTCTCTGATGATCAGTGATGTTGAGCATCAACATCATATTGCCTTTTCATATGCCTGTTGCCATTTGTATGTCTTCTTTTGAGAAATGTCTATTCAAATCTTTGGCTTATTTTTAAATTGAATTATTATTTTTTTCCTATAGAGTTGTTTGAGCTTCATTTATATTGATTATTAATCCCTTCTCAGATGAGTAGGTTGCAAATATTTTCTCCCATTCTGTGAGTTGTCTCTTCACTTTGTTGTTTGTTTCATTTTCTGGGCAGAAATTTTTTAACTAGATGTGATCCCATTTGTCCATTTTTGCTTTGGTTGCCGGTGAGTGTATGATATTACTTAAGAAATTTTTGATCAGACCAATGTCCTTCATAGTTTCTCCATTTTCTTTGCAGTAGTTTCATAGTTTGAAGTCTTAGATTTAGGTCTTTAATCCATCTTGATTTTCTTGATTTGATTTTTAGGTATATGAGAGATAGAGGTCTAGTTTCATTCATCTCCACTTGGATTTCCCAGCACTATTTATTGAAAAGTCTGTGTTTTCCCCCGTATCTGTTCTTGGCACCTTTGTCAAAAATGGGTTTGCTGTATGGGTGTGGATTTGTTTCTAGGTTCTCTATTCTGTTTCATTGGTCTGTGTGTCTGTTTTCGTGCCAGTACCATGTTGTTTTGGTTACTAGAGCTCTGTAATATCATTTGAAGTCAGGTAATGTGATTCCTCCAGTTTTGTCCTTTTTGCTTAGGATAGCTTTGGCTATTCAGGGTCTTTTGTGGTTACATTTAAATTTTAGGATAGTTGTTTCTATTTCTACGAAGAATGTCATTGGTATTTTGATAGGGATTACATTGAATCTTTAGGTTACTTTAGGTAGTATGGACATTTGAACAATATTTATTCTTCCAATCCAAGAACATGAACTATTTTCCCATTTCTTGCATCCTCTTCAGTTTCCTTCTTCAGTGTTTCGTAGTTTTCATTATAGAGATCTTTTACTTCTTTGGTTAATTCTGAGGCATTTAGTTTTATGTGTGGCTATTGTAAATGCGATTACTTTTTAAAATGTTCACATTGTTCACTGGCGGTATGTAGAAATGCTGTTGATTTTTGTATGTTGATTTTGTGTCCTACAAGCTTACTAAATTTATCAGTTCTAATAGTTTTCTTGTGGAATCTTTAGGTTTTTCCAAATATGAGATTATGTCATCTGCAATCAAGGATAATTTGACTTCTTTCTTTTCAATTTGGATGCTTTTGATTTTTTTCTCTTGCTCAATTGCTTTATTCAGGAATTCCAGTACTATGTTGAACAACAGTGGTGAAAGTGGGTATCCTCTCTGTGTTCCAGATCTTAGAGGAAAGGCTTTCAGTTTCTCTCCATTCAGTATGATACTAGCTGTGGGTCTGTCATATATGCCTTTTATTGTGTTGAGGTATATTCTCCCTATGAGCATGAAGTGATGTTGAATTTTGCCAAATGCTTTTTAGCATCAGTTGAAATGATCATATGATTTTTGTCCTTCATTCTGTTGGTATGATATCTCACTTTGATTGATTTGTGTATTTTGAGCCATCCTTGCATCACAGGGATAAATCCCACATGAGCGTGATGATCTTTGTAATGTATTATTGAACTTGGCTTGCTAGCATACTTTTGAGGACTTTTGCATCAATATTCAACATAGATATTGGTCTGTAGTTTTTTTAATGTGTCTTTGTCTAGTTTTGGTATCAGGGTAGTACTGGCCTCTTAGAATGAGTTTGGAAGTATTCCTTCCTCCTCTATTTTACAGGTTAATTTGAGTAGGATTAGTATTGGTTCTTTAAATATTTGGTAGAATTCAACAGTGAAGCAATTGAGTTCCAGAATTTTCTATACTGGAAGACTTTATTTCAGTTTTGGTCTCACTACTTGTTATTAATTTCTTCAGGTTTGGGATTTCTTCATGATTTAATCTTGGTAGGTTGTCTATGTCTAGGAATTTGTCCATTTCTTCTAGATTTTCCAATTTATTAACATACAGTTGCTCAAAGTAGTCTGTAATAATCCTTTGAATTTCTGTGTTATCAGATGTAACATCTCCTTTTTTATCTCTGATTTAATTTATTTGGATTATATCTCTTTTTTTCTTAGTGTGGCTAAAGGTTTGTCAAATTTTTTTAACTTTTCCAAAACCAACTTTTGGCTTTATTGATGTTTTGTATTGTTTTCTTCACTTAATTTCATTATTTCTGCTTTGATCTTTATTATTTCGTTTTTTCTAATAATTTGGGCTTTGATTTGCTATTGCTTTTCTAGTTCATTAAGATGTATTGTTAGATTGCTTATTTGAAGTTTTCCTTCTTTTTTGACATAGTACTTAGAGCTATAAACTTCCCTGTTAGGACTCATTGGTTTTGGTATGCTGTGTTTCCATTATCATTTGTTTCAGGAAATTTTTCAATTTCCTCATTAATTTCTTCATTGACCAACTGATCATTCAGGAGCATATTGTTTAATTTAATTATTTGTGTAGTTTTCAAAATTCCTCTTGCTAGTGATTTATAGACTTATTGCACTGTGGTCAGAGAAGATGCTTGATATTATTTCAATTTTTTAAATGTTTTTAGAATTGTCTTGTCACCTAACATATGGTCTATCCTTCAGAATGATCCATGACATCTCTGCATTTTGACTTATGTTCTTCCTCTCAGAAAAAAATGTGTGAATAATTTAGATTGTTCTCCTCTGGTTGAGATAGTTTTCAGATTTCTAGCCTGTTACTTAGGCCATCTACTTGGATCCTATCAGCTTCTGTGTCCTCTTCTGTACTTCTTATCTATTACTGAAGTGCTGTCTAAGTCTGACCTACTCACTTGTATGCTTTTTAATTAATTGCAGCTGTTCATTGGGTCTAACCCCATTTTTAGACTTTATTGCCAAGATTCAAGTACAGCCGGTTTTATGTATGTATCTGATTTCTCCCCAATTTTGTCACAGGTCTTTTAGTTGTAAGTTCAGATGATGTATTCAGGGTATATTCTTGCTAGTAGTCTTGCCATTAATAAATTTTTTCACTCACATATTCTCTTAAAAGTGCTGTTTTATTCATTCAATCAATCATCTGTTCATTAGTTCATGCATCTATTTATTTGTCTTAGGACGGGTTGTCTAGAAGGGAAATATGAACCAAGGGAATTCTTGTTCAAATGATTTCTTGAAGAAGTGCTCTAAGTATAAGGGATATAAGAAAATAAGGATAAGGCAGGGGGAAACCTAACCATAGGTATGACCTCACCTGGACACAGGCTTAAGTCTGATTCATGAGGAATAGTCTGTAGCACAAATTGCCCCATAGAATTACTTCCACCTACAGCAAGAGAGTCAGCCTTCCGTATTTCCCTCTATTCAATCATTGGCTAGGGTCTGAGATTGTGAGACAAGGAAATAAGAGCATTTCTCAAGAGAAGGAGTAGCTATGAACTGTTATTAGAGTGAATATTCTCAACCGCATGGCATGGAAGCACTGTGGCATAGCTGGTAAAGGGGGCCATAGTGAGCAACAACAGTATCTGTGACAACATCAATCTGTACATCCATCCACCATGCCTGCATGTATTCATTTATTTATGTAAACAATTTAATAAGTATAAATTTTGCAGAGTTCTAGGAATTAAAGAAGGGGCCTTTAATCTGCAAATACATGCACTACAATGGAGGAGATCAATAAAGAGACAATCAAAACCCAGACAAGTAAGTTATGTTACAGAAGTCTGAATTGGGAACTCTGTGTGGTTAGGGAACTCTGAATTCTTCCTGGATGATCAGGGTTATAGGAATATTCCTAAAAGGGACAATTCCTAGTAATAAAAATAAAAGGAGGTTTTAAGTTGCTAGGATGGGTAAAGAGAAGTATAAGTGAATTGCAGACGAGGTGGTAGTATTATTACTGTTCACTCTTGACAGGGGAAAGTCTAGTCAAATTAATATTTCTTCTGCCTATGTTTTCATTTGATGGGAGTTAAATAGTATCTAGGTATTTGTAAAGGACTTGGTAAACTAGGTCACAAGGTCTTTTTGTGTTCCACTATCTCTTGGCTTGTAGTTGTCTGATTAGACCCAAAGATATTTCCCAAGAGAAGGGAGCAATGGAGTTTGAAGAAGGTAACTATAAATAGAGATTCTCTCCTCAGTATTTTTAAAAGGTTTCCTAACATTTCTCTATCAATCCCTTGCAAGTCTGTGTATGATATACTTACATTGGAGTGGGAAATTAGCAGTGACTAAAATGAATCTGTATGTTGACTAGCCAAGTAGTGAAAAGGAAAGGGCAATTCAGATAAGTGGAATAGTGTGGTACAGAATTGTAAAATGGTATCCATTTGAAATGTAAAAGTTGTCTGCATTTTTTGGTAGACAAGAGTTTGGGCTAGGGTCACGTTGAGATTTGATCATAAGGGGACTTATATGTCATTAGAACACGTTAAGTATAGAAGTGATATGACCAATCTTTGTTTTATAATATAGGTCTGTATGAAGAGAGGATTTCCTAGATAGATAAACTTAAAGAGAAAGAGAATAGTTTGTCATCCATTTAATTTCTGTGACTCTACCTGAGAACTATCAAGTTACCATTACCTTTCTACTTGCAACAGAATGGGAGAAAAAAGAATACAGCTGCTCTAGCTCTGCCATCAGTTAATTTATCAATACAGTTTTGTAGTGGACTCAAATTAACTTTTACTTTCCAGATCCTATTTTACTGGTAAAAGCACCTCAATACATTTGATGTATTACCCACTATTCACTTTTAATTTATGTATTGCAGGTAGTGCTGACTAGATATGGTCAATCAGATTTATAGCAATTAATTCGAGAATACACATATGTTTCAATCCAAGGACAATCAACTTCAGGAATTTTGCATGGCACCATCAGGAAAGAAACATGCTCTTTTTCTCTGAAGTTAATAAATCATAAAATCCAAGTCTTGATTTGCTGTTGGTCATCCTTGACACTTTGTGGGGAAATACCTTCTCAGATTAAAGTGTGTATACATACATATATAGACTTTATGTATATGACCTTTTGTGTATATATATGTGTGTATATATGTATGTATATATATGTTTATATGTGTGTGTACACATACACACACACACAACAAAAAGAAAGAGACAGGGATACATAATTTCTTAAAGATATAGCTTAACAAGCTTGATGGAGCCAGGTCTAAAGTTCATTTAGTTATGGTTTTTTTATTATATAAGCTAGGCTGAGTTGTGTTACAATTTGTTGGACTCCAAAGGGTTCTGACTAGTATTATTTTCCTATCAAAGCTCCAAACATCTTCATGTCTGTCCACTCTTGACCTAGAGCATACTTGGCTTCTCATCTCTTCACTATTTATTTTTCTTCATTATTTGCCTATTTCCTCTATTAGTTTGGATTAATTACATCAGCACAGATCTAGAATTATTAGTGGAAAGTGCTACCGCCATAGAAAGCTCAAGTCATTTGGGAAACTCTTTAACTGGCTTGCAAACCCCACTTCCTTCCCCAGGCTGATCCTTGGCTGAAGAAATAAAATTAGAAGAAATTCACAGCAATTCATGTCATTGATAATGAAGGCATGACCAAAGAGACAGATCCATTAGCTCTTTAAGAGGCCATGGAGTATTTAAAATGAGGGATATGACAGAGTTTGCAATGAATTTGACTTTGTTTGGTACACAAGTGCATAAAAGCACGTTTTAGAGAAAGATGTAATTCTGAGTCTATCTCTCTCCATCTCATCTGGTTCCTTACTTCCTGAAGGCCAGGGGGAATTTCAAAACCCAAGCCTGAACATACAGTTTTGAACATGTAATGTCTTTGGTTTAAGACACTTTAATGGCTTTTATTATAACTGTTTTCAGGATAAGAAAAAAATCCTTAATATGGACTTCAATTTTGGAGGAAATACTATTTCAAGGGCACTGCAAAGTTTACCATCAATCAAAGAAATATTTAGTTACAGTGTGGAAATTGTAGAAATAACAATTAACTGCATGATCTGGTGCCCCCCTGCCCCTGTGAAACTCCGTCAACTCCACGCGTCACTTCTTCTAGTAACTAAATACACAATCTCAGTTTCTCAACACCTCTAATCCCCTCCATTTTTGGAGGTTTTGATTATGCCCTTCATTCTGCTGGGGCAGTGAAGCTGCCCGTAGCCCTTTTATCAAGTTAATTTTTACTTAATACCCTGACATCCCTCACTAGAGCAGACTTCCCAGTATTAGTCTGTTCTCACAATGCTAATAAAGACATACCCGAGACCGGGTAATTTATAAAGCAAAGAAGTTTAATTAGCTCACAGTTCAGCATTGTTGGGGAGGAATCTTGCAATCTTGGCAGCAAATGAAACAAACATGTCCTTCTTCACATGGTGGCAGAAAGAGAAGTGCTGGGCAAAAATGGAAAAGACCTCTATGAAATCATCAGTTCTCATGAGAACTCACTCACTATCACAAGAGCAGCATGGGGGTAACCGCCCCCATGATTAAATTAGCTCCCACTGAGTCCTTTAGAAAACATGTGGGGATTATTGAAATATAATTCAAGATGAGATTTCAGTGAGAACACAGCCAATTCATGCCATTTTGCCTCTGGACCCTCCCAAATTTCATGTCCTCCCATTTCAAAACAGAATCATGCCCTTCCAACAGTCTCCCAAAGTCTTAACCCATTAACGCAAAAATCTAAGTTCAAAGTCTCATCTTAGAAAAGGCAAATTCCTTCCATCCATAAGCCTGTAAAATTGAGAGCAAGTTAGTTACTTCCTAGACACAATGGGGGTACAGGCATTGGATAAATACATCCATTCCCAGTGGGAGAAGCTGGCCAAAACAAAGGGGCTACAGGTCTGAAATTCAACAGGGCTGTCATTAAACCTTAAAGCTCCAAAATGATCTCCTATGACTACATGTCTCAGATCCAGGTCACGCTGATACAAAAGGAGGGTTCCCAAGGTCTTGGGTAGCTCTGCCCCTGTGGCTTTGCAGGGTACAGCCCCCTCCTGACTGCTTTTGTGGGCTGCTGTTGACTGTCTATAGCTTGCTTCTCCAGGTGCGCAGTGCAAGATATCCATGCATCTACCATTCTGCAGTCTGGAGGACGTTGGCCCTCTTCTTACAGCTCCATTAGGTGGTGACCCAGTGGGGTCTCTTTGTGGGGGTACTGACTCCACCTTTTCCTTTCACACTGCCCTCATAGAGGTTCTCCATGAGGGCTCTGCCCCAACAGCAAATTTCTGCCTAGACATCCAGGAGTTTCCATTTATTCTCTGAAATCTAGGTGGAGGTTCCTAAAACTCCATTCTTGACTTCTATGCACTCAAGGCCCAATACCAAATGTAAGCTGCCAAGGCTTGAACCCTCTGAAGCAACAGCCTGAGCTGTACCTTGACCCTTTTTAGCCATGGTTGGGATGCAGGACAACAATTTCTATGCTGCACACAGCAGCACAGAATTTCTATGCTGAACCCAGCCAAGGAAATTGTTTTTTCCTCCTAGGCTTCCAGGTTTGTGATGAGAGAGGCTGCTGTGAAGGTCTCTGGCATGACCTGGAGACACTTTTCTTATTGTCTTGGCGATTATCATTTGGTTCCACATTACTTACACAAATTTCTGCAGTCTGCTTGAATTTCTTCCCAGAAATGAGTTTTTATTTTCCACTGCATCATCAGGCTGAACATTCTTCAAACTTTTATGCTCTGATTCCTCTTGAACACTTGGCCTCTTAGAAATTTCTTCCTCCAGATACCCTAAATAATCTCTCTCAAGTTCAAAGTTCCACAGATCGCTGGGTCAGGGGCAAAAATGCTGCCAGTCTCTTTGCATTGCAAGAGTCACCTTGCAATAGGCGTCACAAGGTAGAAAGAGTCATCTTATTGAGAACTCCAGTTCCCAAGAAGTTCCTCATCTCCATCTGAGACTACCTCAGCCTGTACTTCATTGTCCATATCACTATCAGCATTTTGGTCAAAACCATTCAACAAGTCTCTAGGAAGTTCCAAACTTTCCCATATCTTCCTGTCTTCTGAACCTTCCAAGTCTCTAGGGAGTTCCAAACTTTCTCACATTTTCCTGTTTCCTTCTGAGCGCTCCCAACTGTTTCAACATCTGCCTGTTACCCAGTTCCAAAGTCGCTTCCACATTTCCCAGTATTTTTACAGCAGCACCCCACTACACAGTACCTATTTACTGGATTAGTCCATTCTCATGCTGCTATGAAAAAATACCCCTGACTGGGTAATTTATAAAGAAAAGAGGTTTAATTGACTCAGAGTTCAGAATCGCTGGAGAGGTTTCAGGAAACTTACAATCATGGTGGAAAGGGAAGCAAATACGTCCTTCTTCACACAGTGGCAGGAGGGGGAAGTGCCAAGCAAAGGGGGAAAAGCCCTTTGATTTTATCCAATATAAAATATATATATATATCCAATATAAAATCATTGGATCTCATGAGAACTCATTCACTATCACAAGAACAGCATGAGGGTAACAACCCCCATGATTAAATTACCTTCCATCATGTCCCTCTCATGACATGTGAAGATTATGAGAACTGTAATTCAAGATGAGATTTGGATAGGAATACAGCCAAACCATATTACTCCCCATTAAATCTACTTTGCAATATTTACCAAATCTCCAGTATTCTTTCTGTTTATGGGATTATTTAATTACCTAATTTCTCTCTCACTAGACTGTGCACTCTAAGAGAGTAGAGAACATATAAGTTTTGTTTACTATTATATTAACAGTGACTAGGGGTTCACATTATAAACCCTGGTACATATTTATTTCTTAAAGGAATGACTCATTTTTGAGAGGGTGTATATTTTTAAGAAAATACTATCTTTTTGCTTTCAATTGCATGCTTGAGTCCATAAGGAACAAAGTTGTCAAAAATTATTCCTCTCCCTCTTATGACTATGCCTCAGTTTCATTTTTTAGATGAAACTCCATCCTTTCCCTTTGACAATAAATGTTTATGCCAAATATTAGTTGGTTGGATTTTGAATCCTAAACATATTATGTAAGGATTGTGTGTAGCTCCATGAATGGCATTGCTCTCAATTTAGGTAGGATTACTGATAACATTCCTTTGATAGAGGAAGTTAATTTTTCTCACTGCAACTTATTTACTCTGAAAATATCAGAAAACTCAGTATTCAGAGGTTTCTTAATCTCTTGCCATTTAAAATGACAGTTTATGTGGTAGGAATAGTGGCACAAGGGAATGTCATTTATTTCCACAAAGTTTATGTAATGGACAGAGTGCAGACGGCAGATAAAGCTCAATATTTGTGCCTGGGATAGAGAATATTTTAATTGCAAATTCACCAGTAGAGAAATTCTTGTCACTACCTTAGAGGAGAATAAATAGATGATCTTCTTACTTCTACATGCATACTTATGAACTTTATCAGAGAATCAGGCTAGATGTAACTGTGCTCTATTTAACTGTTTCCATGCTTTTTTTCCCTGGAAGTGTTTTAGCTAACTCATTAGCTACAATATATCTTATTTGGGGAGGTCTCTGTACAGAATTTTCTACTGATGACACCTTTGCCAGATCAAGATGCCTAGTTTGCACTGCTGGAAAGTGATTTGCACAGAGAAAATAAATAGCAAGTGTCATGAGGTTAAAAATAAAACCACTATTTGTCAGATTTTTATGGTGCTCGGGTTTAGAGGTGTTGATACAGTTTTTATTTACCTCATTATAATGCTTATAATGTTTTAGGTACTGTTCTGAGTATTCACAAATAGTAACTTATTGTATCCCCACAACAAGTTATCAGACATTATCATAATCCTTTAGAGGTGGAAACTGAGGCATAAAGAGGGAAACTTGCCTGTAGTCACACAGCTAGTGAGCGTTGGTGCCAGGACTGTAACTCAGTCATCTGGTGTCAGAGTCCATGCCCTGGACCACTATCTGGCATTGCCTCTCAAGTTTAACATAGACTCACTTGTTTTATTTTAGTCTGATCTCTAAAGCTCACTGTGGCTTCAACTCAGATTAAACAAACAAACAAATAATCTTAAGGAATATACAACCTAATAAAGGTTCATTTTGCCTACATTCATCTACTTTGAAAAACTACCCCGAAGATTACTGCCTGCTTCCCTCCCCTTCTTAGTTAATAGTACAGAGTGTATTTTCCAACATAGTTGCAATGTAGTATTTCTTCCCACATGCTCTTCTTCCAGTATGACTTTGACAGTTCCTCCATGAAAGATGGGGCTGATGTCATTCTGTAAATCTAAGTGGAACTACGGCTATAGTAACAGTGACCAAGGAGAGATCATTAAAGATAATATCACTTCTGCTTGGTCATCTTGAGGTGCTTGATATAGTACCCAGTCACCATGCTGTAATGAAACCCCAACCACATGGAGAGGATGCATGCAACTCTGATTGTCAACCTCAGCTGAGATCCCGGGCAAGAGACATCATCTGCTTCCAGGAACACACGTGAAGACTCCTCTAGATGATTCCAGTCCTTAGTGTTTTAGTCTTTCCAGCTGAGGCCTCAGAAATTGCAGATTAGAGAAAAACCATTACTTCTGAACTCTGTCTATATTCCTGACCCATGAAGTCTGGCGCTTAATAAAGTTGTTCATTTATTCCACTAAGATTTGCGATTGGTTTGTTACTCAGCGATAAATAACTGAAACAGTCAAATAGGATTAATACCTCTGGCCTAGTGTAAGGTATATAACTAATTAATCTTTAATTCAGTAGCATAAACCGAATTATTCATTATAGTTAAACCCTAGAAGAACTTTTGGATCACTTAGATCACGGACATCCAATATTTTAAAAATCAGAATGAGAATTTAAATTTGAATTTGAGTGATAGGTTTCTCACTTTTGCTGCTCTTGATTGTTTAGGTAATTTTTGTACTATTTCTTTTTAAATGCTCTGTGCCTCAGTTTTTTCTCTTTCAAATCCTGAACTGCTAACATAACTTTTTATATTATTGTGTATAAAGTTTTGCCAAAAGCACTCACTTGCCTGTCCATGTGAGCATATTTTATTGCTCAAGGTTTAAGCAGATGGTTAATATACCTACAAAGTTTTACCAAAAAGAGGTAGATTCAAGGTCACTGGCATCTAAGGTTAATTTTATTTCAAATAGTATAAATGGAAACTGCACTTCAATGAAATGCTTCCTTTTTTTTTTTTTTTTAGCAATGGGGAGTAGTAAACAGTCATTAATCTTGGGTGTGGGAGGAAGTATTAGAAGAAATTTTCTGAATGATTTTTAACTGAAAGAAACTGCAAATAATGATACTAGGGTTGTGTGTGTGTGTGTGTGTGCATGTGTTGAGGTGTCTCTCTGGACAGTGTATCTTAATCTGAGTTTGTTCATGATTTAAAAATATCAGAATAATTCAAGGTTACTGTTCCTGAGTTTTACCGCAACTTATAAGGTGTTATTTGAATACATTAAGTATCTGACTAAAGATACATGAGCATTTTATTCTGATGTATGACAGTAATTACTCCTCAAGGGCTAAAGTTTTTCAGTGTCTTGACAACTTAATGTGACATGTTCATATGCTTTGATCTTTTAAACGTATAACTCACTTGATGCTTTAAAAACTGTGAAAATTAAAAAGAAAACAATCACAAATATATTTTAATAGCTACAATAGCATTTTCTTCATGTCATCACTATGAAATGGCAGATAGTCTTTATCAACAAAACAAAAGCTAGTAAGAGAAAGAAAAGTGAAAATGAAAGATCTTTGTTGTAAAACACACAAGAAAACAAGCTCCATGATTCACGTGCTCAGGAAGGTCCCAAAATAAGTCAAGTGGACATACTAATTAAAAACCAACAGCAATATAAAACAAGTAGTAGTGGTTTTAAGAGAAGCAGAAAAGAGTCTTTTTTTCCCCCAGTTACTTCAGTTAAATAAGGGGTACTGAGCACTTACTGTGAACCAACCAATGATTGGGATAAGCTTTGAAGATTCAAACAATGAGGTTCAAAACCAAAGAATCTCAGCAAGACTGTGGTAGTGGGGAAGTGGTAGGAACAAGCTGGATATGAAGGTTTTCATTACTATTAGTCATTTCATAGGAAAACTTAAATAGCTTGAGAAGCAACTGTTTGGGAAGAAGGTGTTCTTGGTTACTTGTATGGAGATCTAATATAAATTTAATACATAAATAAATGTATTGTAACCATGATTTTAAGAACTGTCACACTAGATTTTCTAAAGACCATAAAAAGCCAGCTAGAGATAGGTAACATTCTTATTTCATCTGTGTTGCTATAAAGGAATCCCTAAAGCTGGGTAATTTATAAATAGAAGCTTTATTTGGTATCTCATTGTGGTTTTGATTTGCATTTCTCTGATGATCATAGATGAGTTTTTTTTCATATGTTTATTAGCTATAAAATGTCTTCTTTCGAGAAGGGTCTATTCATATCCTTTGCTCACTTTTTGATGGGGTTATTTTTTTTTTCTTATAAATTTGTTTAAGTTCCTTGTAGATTCTGTGTATTAGACATTTGTCAGATGGGTAGATTGCAAAATTTTTCTCCCATACTGTAGGTTGCCTGTTTACTCCAATGCTAGTTTCTTTTGCTGGGCAGAAGCTCTTTATTTTAATTAGATCCCATTTGTCAATTTTGGCTTTTGTTGAAATTGCTTTCGGTGTCTTGGTCATGAAGTCTTTGCCCATGCCTATGTCCTGTCAGAATGGAGATGATTAAAAAGTCAGGAAACAATAGATGCTGTTGAGGATGTGGAGAAATAGGAACACTTTTACGCTTCTGATGAGAGTGCAAATTAGTTCATCCAATGTGGAAGACAGTGGGTGATTCCTTAAGGATGGTACCAGAAATACCATTCGACCTAGCAATCCCATTACTGGGTGTATACCCAAAGAATTATGAATCATTCTACTATAAAGACACATTCACACGTATGTTTATTGCAGCACTATTTATAACAGCAAAGACTTGGAACCAACCCAAATGCTCATCAGTGATAGACTGGATAAAGAACATGTGTCATATGTACACCATGGAATGCTGTGCAGCCATAAAAAATAATGAAATCACGTCCTTTGCAGGAACATGGATGAAGCTGGAAGTCATAATTCTCAGCAAACTAACATAGGAACAGAAAACCAAACACTGCATATTCTCTCTTATAAATGGAGTTGAACAATGAGAACACATGGACACAGGGAGGGGAACATCACATGCCAGAGCCTGTAGAGGGGTAGTAGGAAAGGGGAGGGAGAGCATTAGAACAAATACCTAATGCATGCAGAGTTTAAAACCCAGATGATGGGTTGATAGGTGCAGCAAACCACCATGGCACATGTATACCTATGTGAAAAACCTGCACATTCTGCACATGTATCCCAGAACTTAAAATAAAAAAAAATTTAAATTTAAATTTTTTTAAAAAAAGTTTATTTGGCTCAGCATTCTGCAGTCTGTACAAAAAGCATGGCTCCAGCATCTGCTTCTGGTGAGGGCCTCAGGCTGCTTCCATTCATGGTGGAAGGTGAAGGGGAGCCCGCTTTTGCAGGGGTCACATGGCAAGAGAGCAAGACAAGAGGGGAGGGAGGTGCCAAACTCTGTTATCGCTGAAACTAACAGAGCAAGAACTTACTCATTGCTGTGAGGACGGCACCAAGCCATTCATGAAGGATCCATTCCCATGATCTAAACACCTCCCATTAGGCCCTACCTCCCAACACTGGGGATCAAATTTCAACATGAGATTTGAAGGGGTCAAACATATTAATACATAAATTATATAATTTGAGAGATGAAGACCATGTGTCAATATCGACAATCATGTCCTGCAAGGTGAGGATTTCTGCTAACAGTTAGTTAGTCTTCTAGTCCTTTTTTCTTTTTGAAGTAAATCATTATTTCAGGAATAAAATGATCTTTATGGTGTTGACCTGTAGAAGCTAAAATACTAGAAAATAAAAGTTACTAATAAAAGAAAGCAGTGTCATAGAATGGAAAGGAAGAGAAAAAGGGATACCAAAATTAAATTTTTCTGAGTCTTCCAAGAAGTGATAAGAATCTTCATCTGCATGATATTTTGTGCATGTATTATTTTAATCATACATAAAATGTATGTTATTATACATAACACTATATATTACATTGATTCTTGTCAAAAGTCAATTAAGTCATATGTCATTCATGTTTTGGTTTTTAGATTATATTTTTGGCCAAAGTGAATTGTTAAATATTTTGGCAATTAAAAATGCCACTTTTCTTATTTATTTATAGAAATATGATATATGAAATCACACAGAATAGTGTTAATAAGAGATTAAGCTTGACTTAATAAATTATTTCAATCTGGGTCTTTGATAATTTACTCAACAGTGAAGATACTAACATTCATATTGTATAATTCAACTTAATAATGCACATGAAAGCATTTTGACATTATTTTGGTAGATTCATGGCAGGCATGTTAATATATTAACATATTATCTGGATTTTCTTTTACATAATAGTTCATTATTTTTTCTGTTAGTGATTCTTCCTTCTTTGCTGACATGACAAGAGAGACACAGCTTTCTTCCACATAATTATCAAGGAAAAGCTTTATGTCTATAAGTATAAACTTGGCTAAAACCACATATGACCAGATGGGTAAAACCCCCTATGAAACAGCATACTTTAGAGTCTTCGACAATTTCATGTATTCAGAGGTTTTATTGACAGCAACTTTTCAATTTATCTCTACCACGAATTTATTTATAAAAGATAAGTTCCTCATCCAGTGAAGACAAGGAACATATTATGTACTCTATTTACAGTCCCAGCATTGTCTAGCATATATTTAAGCATATGGTTACCAGTTAATACTTGATTTACTAAGATGATAGAGTATTTTATAATTAGGATTTGAGTAACAATATATTGTATTCTGTTGTAAAACTGCATCATGGGATGTGTATAATCATGAATGAGGCTTCAATCCCAATTAAGTCATTTACTACCCATATGACCTGTTCAAGTTACTCAGGATCTGCGGGCCATTGTCTCCACTTTAAAATAGGGATAATGCCTATTTTATGTGGCTCTAAAGACTTAACAAGAAGTTGTACATAAAATGCTTAGCACAGCTCCTGACATAAAGTTAGCTTTCAATAAATATTAATTCTCTTCTGGCCCATCATTCTCCAGAAGTTGAATTAATGCACATATTATAGGCAAAGTAATTAATAGCTGGTGCTGCTAACATCTTAAAGTGTTAGTTACAGGAACATCTTATATTCTACAAACGCCAAGGGATAACAACAACATCTTTAAGGTAAATGTGCTCAAATAACTTATGACAGCAATCTTACTACTAGGCAATAAATTATAGTAGTAGTAATTTCCCTATGAAATCAGAAACCTTTCCATAAAAGAGCAGCTCTTTTATCTTGAACTTCATAAATCATAGTATATAATGCACTCACAACTTGAAAATAAAGACTTTCTTTGGTAGATGTTGAAATGTATAATGTTACTTGTAGCACAGAAAGAATGTCACTTAGAAGAAATCTGCATTTTTTTTTCAGTGGAACTAGTTACTTTTGTCAACATAAAAGAGAATTATGAACATTGTATTGTAAAATCTTCTCTCTGGTATTCAGTTCTTGAGAAACTGCTTGACCTTAACTGATGTTTGGTGATGTCAACAGTGTTTTATTGTCTTTCCGTTGCATGTTTCTAAATAAATGAACAGCCCACATGCTGCTTTTGTTTATGTCATTATTTCAAGTAACTAGATCCCATAGGTGCTACTGGTTCCAGAAACTCTCTTCTCCTGAGAACAAAATGTGCCAATGAATTCCAAAAATTCAAAAGACTCTTTACTCTGGATGAGCCCTTGACAGACTGCTAGTAATAATGATTATCAAGAGGGATTTTTTTGAACAGTAATTTAGGAAAATACACTTAACCTGAATAGTTTTTTAATTTATATTTTTTCTATTTTTCACTTTTTGGATAGTTTGAATATTCTATTTGCCTGAAAATATATTTATGATATCTTCTTATTTGGTAGTATTATATTTTGCATGTTAAATTATTCTATTTTTTGTGCCCCATCATGTGTGTTTATGGAACTATCACTATTAAAACATGTTCCTTAACATGACACTGTAACAATTAGAGTATGCTACTCAGGTACAACTGATATCATAAAACCTAAGTTTAAAGAAACCTCCTAAAGCCATGGCATTTCATCTGCCATGTCTACCACTTTTTTCTGTATATAATTTTTATCAGTGAAATTCTATTCTTTTTTTATAGTTGGGACATTCCTTGTCATATTTCAAATTCAATTTAATTCATTCTTTACAAGTGTTTTCCTCAATAAATTTCTTGTATATTAGTGTCTATTTTTAAAAGGACCTGAATAGATACAAAGGGGGCAAAGAGTGGTGTGGAAAAACATGCAGTAAGATGAGGTTTTAGGAATAGTGAGGGGGGGCCAATCTTGAGTGGAATGGGAGAAGAAACCAATAACCTCTAGTACAAGGTGGTAGACCAATTGCTGAAGATTCACCAGTGGTGAACTTGGAAAATTTTACAATGGGGAGAAAACCTTGCTGGTAAAATGACTCAGGCATTTGAAGGATATGGAGGGCAACAATGCTTACAAGGACAATTGGGTTGGCATATTATTTACTATATGTTATTGCCATACTAAAGAGAGATGATGAAAAGCTAAGATTTATGAAGAATAGTTAAAGGCTAAAAAGATATCATGAAAAAGTCATATATATATATATAATAGCTACCAATAACATAAAAATTTAGAAATAAATTTAATTAAGGAGGTGAAAATCCTGGAAACTGAAAACTATAAAACTTTATGAAATAAATAAGACACAAATAAATGGAAAGATAGCCCATGTTCATGAATTGGAAGAATTGATATTTTTAAAATGTCCATACTAACCAAGGAGATCTACAGATTTAATTCAATCTCTATCAAAATTCCAATAACATTTCTTACAGAAATAGAAAAAAATCCTAAAATGTGTATAGAATCACAAAATATTCTAAATAGCCAAAGCAATATTGAGTAAGTAGGCAAAGCAATATTGAGTAAAAACAACAAAACTAGAGCTACCACACTACCTAACCTCAGAATATACTACAAAACTATAGTAAACAAAACAACAGGATACTGGCATAGATACAGACGCATATATCAATGGAACAAAATAGAGAATCAAGAAATAAATCCCCATATCTATGGTCAATTAGTTTTTGACAAAAGTGTCAAGAACACATAATGAGGAAGGACAGTCTTTTCAATAAATGATGCTTGGAACAACTAGATGCCCAAACGAAAAAGAATGAAATTAGACTCTTAATAAAAATAAACTCAAAATGGATTAAAGACTTAAGTATAAAACCCAAAACTGTAAAACTGATAGAATAAAACATAGGGGAAAACTCCATGACATTGGTCTTGGCAATTATTTTCTAGATATAGCCCCCAAAGTACAGGCAATAAAAGAGAAAATAGACAAATGGGATTTAAAGCTTCTGATGGCAAAGGATACAAACAACTGAATGAAAAGACAGCCTATGGAATGGGAGAAAATATTTGCAAACCACCCTTCTGATAAGGGGTTAATATAAAAAAATAAGAAACTCAAACAACTTATTACTAAGAAAACAAATGACCCAATTAAAAACGAGCAAAGGATTTGAATAGACATTTTCAAAAGAAGATATACAAATAGCCAATAAGTAGATGAGAAAATGCTCAACATCACTAATCATCAGAGAAATGCAAATTAAAATCCCAATGAGATATCATTTTATAACCATTGGAATGGCTATAATAAAAAAAGATGAAAGATTGCAAGTATTGAGATGATGTGGAAAAAGGAATTCTTGTACATTGTTGATGAGAATGTAAATTAGTATAGCCATTATGGAAGACAGTATGGAGGTTCCTCAAAATAAAAAATATAGAACTACCATATGATCCAACAATCCCAATTTTGGGTATATATCCAAAAGACATGAAATCAGTATCTCAAAGAGATATCCACATTTCCTTGTTCATTGTAGTATTATTTACAATAGTCAAAATATGGAATCAACCTAAGCATCCATCAACAGATAGATGGATAAAGAAAATTTGGTATAGCATTGGTATACTATTCAGCCTTAAAAATGAAAACGATCCTGTTATTTGAGACCATATAGATGAACGTGGAAGACATTATATTACATAAAATATACTAGGCACAGAATTATGTCTTTTTTATATGCAGAATCTAAAAAGAAATGAATTTAGAGAAGTAGAGAGTAGAATGGTGGTTACCAGGGGCTCAGAGGCGGGTCGGTAGGGGAGATGTTAAATGATACCCAATTTTAATTAGGAGAAATAAATTCAAGAGATCTATTGAACAACATGGTGACTATAGTTAGTAACAATGTACTGTATTCTTGGAAACTGCTCAGAGATCAGATTTTAAGTGTTCTCATCACAAAGCATTATATATATGTGAGTTAATGCATATGTTTAGTTCAATTTAACCATTCTACAATGTATGTATCTTTTAAAACATGGTATACACAATAATTATATACAACTTTTACTTGCCAATTTAAAACAAAGACAGAAATAAAGTCTGTGTGTAAGAGCCAGAGAACATGTTTGGTAACTTACAAAAAGCCTTTTTTCTTCTGCAAAGAAAAAGCTGAGGTGCAGCCACAAGATATGATAATGTTGCAAAATCCCAGCAACATTTAAATGCTCAAGGCAAGTTTGCTATGCTAAAACCAGAGTCTTTGTTGGAAAAATCTGGGATCCTAAAAAATAGGACAGACATCCCTGAGGATTTTTGCTCTGTTGACTTCCTGCAGCCCTCAGAGTTTGTATAAGTAGCCCACTTTTCCTTAATAAGAGCTAGGACTTCACTGCTCAGGGATACACTGCTGGGAACTCATCCCTTCCACCCCAAGGCAAAAGGTATCCCCTAAGGAGCTGTCCCTCTCCTGACTGCTAGACCAATAGCTAGTGTTAAATCCTAGCACCAGCCATCTGGAGACATGCTGGGACTTATAAGAAAACAAAGAAATTACACATCAAGGCATATATAATAATTATTTAGCATGTACCAGTTGGAACCAGAAAGGTACTCCTGAGATTAATATTTTGAGGGTGCTTGATCAGAACATAAAATTGGATAAGCATGAATTCAATGAGTTATGAGCACTTTTTTAGGACATAGGATTTAACCACACAAGAATCCTAGCGATGGGAACAAACTTACTCTTACGATAAGGGTAATGGCTCATTCAGAGTGATGTGAGAATGGCCGAATCACCCTGGTACCTGGTAGACTAAAGTATCACCCCCCACCCCAAAAAAAAAAAGGGAGGAGGAGGAGGAGGAGGAGGAGGAGGAGGAGGAGGAGGAGGAGGAGAAGAAGAAGAAGAAGAAGAAGGAGAGGAGGAGGAGGAGGAGGAGGAGGAGGAGGAGGAGGAGGAGGAGGAGGAGGAGGAGGAGGAGGAGGAGGAGGAGGAGGAGGAGAAAAGGAAAAAAAAAGGCTGGAATAGATGGTATGCCATTCACAAAGGCCACCAGGAATCTGTTGCTGAGATGGGCTTATGCAGTATGAGAAAATTCAGTCGTGTTTCTTTTCTACACGACACAGCTGATATAGTAGGATAGGCTGACACAGAATTGTACTTGTTAACATCCTTGAGGATTGATTGATCCCAGAGTATGGAATCCAGGCGGCAGTGCTTAATCACAATGAGGTAGGGAATCACAAACACTTTGAGCATCAGCAAGGTCAGGAAAATAGTCAAGGGGGCTTCACCAGCAATGGGTTGTGTAGATTGTTAGAAGAGAATGGCAGACTAGGGCAAAACAGACGGGCAGCCAGTAATGGTGCCAAGTAACATCTTTGACCTGAAAAAAAGAATGGAGGAACAGGAACCTGAAAGTGGTCCAGACCCCATTGACAGAAGGGCCCTGTAACATTGTGATAAATATAAATTGTATTTATTCCCTCACCCTCCCTGAAAGGATAGCTATTTATTCAGGTGATTTTTCACTGGAGAAAGTGGAATACACAGATATTTCAAAAATTGACAGATACGGAATCTGAATTGATGCTTATACATTGAGATCCAAAGGATCATTATGGCCCTTTGTTAGAGTTGGAGCTGACAGGGCCAGATAATAGACAGATCCTGGCTAAAGCCCAGGCAGGCTTATGTGCATTTTATAGATGTGGACCCACTCAGTGGACATTCCCCTAATCTCTGAGTGTATCATTGGAATTGATATGCCTGGAAGTTGGAGTAACTCCACTTTGATCACTTGTGCTGTGCAGTTGGAACTTTCAAAGTGGAGCAGGACTGAAAGAAATGTCTGAAACTGCTCCTTTCCCATGCATGTTAAGATAGTAAATAAAAAACACCTAGCACCCAGATCTTGGTTTGTAATATCATTCTCCAATTAAAGGAACTGGGGCTCCTTGGAAACATGGCTGATCCCAGAAAGAGCGTTCTGTTGCCAAAGCTGGAAAATTTGAGTAGTACCGGATTGTAACCAAAAGTATAAAATAAATATTTGAGTCCATGTTTATATAAAGAAATTATTGGAAAAATACCTGATAGAGTCATAGAATTCCAACTAATTTGCAAAGATTCTCCACCTTCAAGGAGATGCAACATAACTTCCTACTCCTTAAGTGTAGGGTGCACATTTTGATTTTTCTCCAATGAATATAGTGTGGAAGGTGTTGTGAAATAACTTTATAGTGGAGAACTTCATAAACATTATCTCAGTCAGGTAATTGATGTTAACATCAGCAGTGATAAATTATGTTGATAGTATCTGCTCTTGATATGATATGCTGAGAATGACACTTCTGTAGTCTTTCTCTCCAAAACTCATAATCCCAATCTAATCATGAAAAAAGCATCACATGTATCCAAACTGAGCAATATTCTACAAAATGCCTAACCAGTACTCAAAACTGTGGAGGTCATTAAAAACAGAGAAAAATCTGAGAAAGTTTCACAGCCAACAGGAGCCTAAGTAAACATCATGACTAACTGCAATATGATGTCCTGAAACAGAAATATGACACTAGGTTAAACTAAATAAACATGAATAAAGTGTGAACTTTAGTTAATAATAATGTGTCAATAGTAGTTCACTAATGTTTTTAAAAATAAGATGTTATTAATAGGTCAAACTCTGTGTGAATTTTATGGTAAGTCCATCTATCACCTTTGTAACTTTTCTATAAATATAAATCTATCCTAAAATTTTAAAAGTTCATTACACATGAAAAGAAAACAAAACAATAGCAAATTCATGGGCATAGCTGAGAAATGGTGGAGATTATTTTCACCATTAAAGACTTAAACATTGCAGGGGTGGTAGGGACTAATATTTCTCTATTTATTATAATTCATTGTTCTGGCTGCTGCAGAAATAATAGATCCTGGAGAATAAGTGTAAATGACCATGAATTCAAAAAAGTGTTATTCCTATTAAAGCTGCTGTGCCAGGTGGGGTTTATTGTGAGAGCATATTATTATGGCAGCAAATAAGTGGTATTCATCCATTGATTTGGCAAATGTGTTCTTTCTATTCCAACCAGAAATGAGGATTAGAAACAGATTCGTGTTCACATGGAATAGACAACACTATTTATAGTTTTGTTAAAAGATTATATTAGCATTCCTGCTATCTGTAATAAAATCATGTAATGATACAAGGACCAACTGGGAATCCCACAGAATATCACATTGATTCATTTCACTGATGATATACTAATTGGATAGTACAAGTAATAAGTGGCTAATAAACTGGTGACTTTGGTAAGCCACATGTTTTCCAATGTGTGGAAGGTAAAACCTATGATTCAGGAACCTTACTAGACATTTTTAGGAATCCATTGAGCAAGGGTGTATGAGAATAACCCCTTCAAAGAAAAAAGCCAGTTGCTGCATCTGTATTCTCTAAAATTAAATTAAAAGGAAGAATCACTTTTGGTAAGCCTCACTGCGTTTTAGAGGTAACACATTTTACACTTAAGAATATAGCTCTGGGCTGGGCGTGGTGGTTCACACCGTAATCCCAGCACTTTGGGAGGCCAGGGTGAGCAGATCACCTGACATCAGGAGTTCAAGACCAGCCTGGCCAACATGGCGAAACCCTGTCTCTACTAAAAATACAAAAATCAGCTGGGTGTGGTGGTGGGCACATGTAATCCCAGCTACTTGAGAGGCTAAGGCAGGAGAATCACTTGGACTCGGAAAGTGGAAGTTGCAGTGAGGCCAAGATTGTGCCAGTGCACTCCAGAGCCTGGGCAACAGAGTGAGACTCTGTCTCAAAAAAATAAAATAAAATAAAAAGAGAGAGAATATAGCTCTGACCTATGACTCATATATTGTATAACTCTAAATGCTCCCATTTTTAAGTCTTAAATAATAAAGTGCTCTATCACAGGTTTAGGCTGTAGTGCCAACAGTCATGTTTCTTGGGCTATATGAATGACTCTAGAATATTGGAGGAAAACATTGCAGTGCAGAGATAATGCAAGCTCCAATGGAAGAATTGTAACACAGCTTTCTGGGTTTCTGAGGTGAGACTAGGCCATCTATCTTACAGAGTTATATACCTTTTGAGAAACATCCCTTTGCATGCTACTAGGTTCTGATATAATAAGAATTCTTTACTGCAGGGCACCGAGTAACGATGCATCTACAAATGTTCATTATGAGCTGGATCACATCAGATCTGGTAAGTCATAGAGTTGGAAAGACTCAGAAGCAATCCTTAGTGAAAGAAAATAGTGCATCTGGGATTTAACCCTGGAAGTACCATATGGCAGGAGTAAGCTGCAAGAGTTGATAGCTCAGGCCTTCATGCCACCCACCAAAGTTGCATCAGTGTCCCTCTCCCCATATGTTCTTATGAGGTTACATGTGACTAGCTGGAAGAAAGGAAAACAGTTTGAGATTGTTTTATAGATGGGTCTGGTTAGTATCATGTACAAGCCAAAAATGGATGGGGGGCTGATCTAAAGACACATTCATGGAATGCCTTGAAAGACAGTAAAATCTTCCAAAGGTAAGGAACTGAGGACTATGCAGGATCACCCACTCTGTAGGAGAGATGGCCCAAGGTGAAAATAAATACATATTTTAGAATAATAGCTTTGGCTTGATTGAGTGGCCAGGAAGCTAGAAGTGAAAGATTGAATGGTTGAAGACAAAGAGGTCTGTGTAGAGGTATGTCAATGGACATATGTGACTGGGTATAAAATATGAAAAAGTTTGCATCACATCACCCACTGGAAGACATCTATCATAGAAGAGGCACCAAACAATCAAGTAGACAAATGACTCATCTAGTTTATTTTAGCTAGCCTTTGTAATAATGCCATTCTAGGACTTGCATCATGAGCACAGGAATGGAGTGACTAATGGTGGCTTATATAGGAGCTAAGCATAGGCTTAATGTAATGGACTTACACCTTCCAATGTCAATCAAGGCACCAATGCCTTAATGTCCAAACTTCTAGCAAAAGAGGCTAATGCTGAGTCCTCAGTTGGGTACTTTTCCATCAGGTAAAACTTTAACTTCTCAGTCACAATTCTACTACACTGTACCACTTTTATCCTGGAAGGACACCTATTCTAAGTGTGTATTTCACTCTTCTGCCTGCAGAGCCTCAGCCAGCACCTTCTGAGAGATTATGGAATCCCGTATCTATAGACATGGAATCCCACTGCCTAGCATTTGACCAGGGAACTCATCTCACTGATATATGGACCATAACCTGTGTACTGATCTTCTCACGGTCCACACCATTCAAAAGCAGCCAATATCGTAGAGTACTGGAATGGCTTATCCAACACACAGCTAAAACACTATCTTGGAAGCCATCCTTTAGGATCCAGTGTGTGTAATAAATCACAGAAGTGTAATATATGGTGTCTCCATTAGGAAGAATATGTGGGTTCGGGAACTAACACATGGAAGCAAGAGGAATCTTATTTATCATCAATCACTGGGGGATTTGATGCTTTCTACCACCAAAACTCAGGGCTCTACAAGTTAGAAGTCCTGATTCCCAATGAGAATACACAAGAATACAGGACACACAGCAAAAGAATCACTTTTATTTAAGTTAGCTACTTCAGATTTTTGTATCCAGGGAAATGGAGTCACCATGCTGGTAAGGGTAATTGATCCTGATCAGCTGGAGGAGGTAGAACTGTTTTCAAACAATGGGGGCGGGAAAGAATATACAGGGAAGCCAGATGATCCACTTTGGCACCTCTAGATATTCCCTTACCTAATTTAACAGTGAATGGACACATTCATTAACCTGGGCTGAGAAAGGTGTAATTTCCACAGGCTCAGACCCCACAGGAATGAAGGGTGGGGCCAAGACACCAAATAGTCCATCAGGACAAGCTGAAGTGATAGCATAGAGTGAAGGAAAATTAGAATGGCTGGTGGATAACAGAAAGGATGAATATCAGCTGCATTCTCAAGACCAACTGGAAGTGACAGAGGTTATAGTTTATCTTTCTAACATCTCTGTTCTACATTCTCTATAAGGAAGAAAGTCCAGTGGGCCAATGGAGAAAAGGCCTTCTGAACCTAAAAGGAAAAGTAGGTCTCTGTAGTGTCATCTCTCAGATCTCTTTCAAGAGAATTGACTGCTGCAGGCATGGTTGACTGACAGCCCAGCTCTCGATTCTTTTATCCATCATTGTACTAACACAGGTCACATAGATTCTGGGCTGCAGCTAGCCAGTTACAAAGCATGTCAGTTTGTTAGTGCTCCTTCTTGCCTTGTGAAAAATTTTTCTAATGGGAAACTTGTGCTCTGGGATTTCTCAGTAGCCTGGCCAAGACTTTCTTAGAACTCTGCTACAGTTTAAGGGCCTTTCTACCCAATTGTTTCTTTCCTCTCTCTCCTTTTACGAAGATAGACCTGTATTGTTGTCTGAAGGGTCTTCTCACCTATTCCTGCTCCCTCAACTTTTAACTTTCATAAGGAGTTATCCCAAATACATTTCCTGTACATCAAATCCCATACTGGCCTCTGTTTTTCTTCGGCGATGCAAACTGACAGAGAGGTCATCAGGCCCTCCTATGTGCTACTTCTTTGTTTTCTAATTTTGTATTTACCATGGGATATTAAAATGGGCTTGTTTACATGTCTGTTTCCCTAGTAGACTAAGAACTCTTAGACTGTCTGGTAAAATGAAAATGGATCTAATACACTGTCAAATCTATACTAGATGAGTAATACATGTATGTTTGCAGAATAGAAATTTTATTAAATTTATGTGCTCCTAACATGGCATACATATATCAAATTTAGAATTGCTGTAGTGTATTGTGATTATTGATAAACCTCTCTCCAATGACCACTACTAAACTGTAAGTCATT
This sequence comes from Rhinopithecus roxellana, assembly GCF_007565055.1. Classification (NCBI taxonomy): domain Eukaryota; kingdom Metazoa; phylum Chordata; class Mammalia; order Primates; family Cercopithecidae; genus Rhinopithecus; species Rhinopithecus roxellana. The sequence goes on from NC_044558.1 coordinate 36,149,983, forward strand.
TAGGGTAAAGATTTTCTCATTCCTCTTTGTGTTCCTGACACATAGTAATGGCTAAATAAGTGGTAAAGGTGATAATTGTTATTTCAAATATTAATGGCTCATATAAAATAATAGAAGATGTACCACATTAATTCATGAAAAGCTGTCATTATTTCATGAATCATTTTATGAGTATGGCAAATATCATAAGGGTATGCCAAATATCCAAAGAAAGAATTAGGAACCACTTACATCACATCTACTGACAGTTTAAGAAAAATTCACAACAAGACGAAAAGCAAGCATTTCTAACTGATCGAAACAAGAATGAAAGTACAACGGTAGTTCTTAGTATGTGGTCTCACTGGATTCCCTAGAGGGTTGCCTTACATAAAGCAAATCATTTCTTTATCAATTCAATTTATTCTTCATATCCATATTGAGTATTTCATAAATGTCAACCACTGAATTGGATACCACATTTTCTTATATTAGAATATAATTGTTTATAATGGACCATGTTTAAACATTTATTTGTTTATTGATATGTCTTGTTATATATTATATATTGATACTTCTCAATAATTATTTATTAACACTTATTGATACTTAATTTAATAAGACAATCTCGTATTAAAAATAAAAGTTAAATCCATAACACTTTACATATTGATCATTATTCTCTCTTGCTCTTTCTCCTCCATTGTTTTCTCTTTTCACACTGAAAAATTAAAGCAAACAAAAAGAAACAATAACAAAACAAAGCAAGAAATAGGAAGATCATAATATCTTCCTTACATAAAATGATAAAATACTTTGTTTTTTTCCAACAAATTATCACTTCATTGCTTCCTCTTTTTTTTTTTTTTTTTTTTTTTTTTTTTTTTTTTTTTTGAGACGGAATCTGGCTCTGTTGCCAGGTTGGAATGCAGTGGCGCAATCTTGGCTCATTGCAGCCTCTGCCTCCTGGGTTCAAGCAATTCTCCTGCCTCAGCCTCCCAAGTAGCTGGGACTACAGGCATGCACCACCACACCCAGTTAATTTTTGTATTTTTAGTAGACATTACTCTCTTTACTGTCCCAATTAAATGCTTTACCTTACTGGCTTTAACTTCTCATATTTCCCTACTGATGAACTCTGGGTTGGCTAGCCATTGTTCCACTTAAACTATTCTTCCAAAGACAAAAATAGCTGTCCATATCATTTCCAAAGGGTGTTAATCCCCCACCATGAGGATCTGTGACATAGGGATGCATGATCTATGAAGTGAGATATGGGAACAATAATGGAACGGAGAAGATCACAAAGTGAAGTAAACATTTTGAGAATAAAATGGGTCAAGCTAAAAAAGCTAGTAAATGATTAAATGAAAGGTGACACTAGGAGCTAAAGGCAAACTTCTGTGTGGTGATCCCAATTCAGTTCTTGATAGCCATCAACTTAAAAAATCATTAAAAACATTTTTCAAAGAATCATCTTTGTAAGCAGGGTATACCTGAAGCAGGTAGTATAGCATAGAAACTGTGGAAGTACCAGGGGCTATTCAACTACCAACTTTTCATTACTTAGATCGAAAAGTTTCTCAGCTTTGCCGCTCTTGTCATGATCATCATCCCAGCTTAAGTTCCATATCTCCTACTTGTTGGACGTAATTCATTTCATTACCTTTTTTTTTTTTTTTTTTTGAGACAGAGTCTTGCTCTGTCCCCCTGGCTGGAGTGCAGTGGCGCTATCTCTTCTCACTGCAAGCTCCGCCTCCCGGATTCACGCCATTCTCCTGCCCAGCCTCCTGAGTAGCTGGGACTACAGGCACCCGCCACCGCGCCCGGCTAATTTTTTGTATTTTTTTTTTGAGACGGAGTCTCGCTCTGTCGCCCAGGCTGGAGTGCAGTGGCCGGATCTCAGTTCACTGCAAGCTCCGCCTCCCGGGTTCACGCCATTCTCCTGCCTCAGCCTCCGGAAGAGCTGGGACTACAGGGGCCCGCCACCTCGCCCGGCTAGTTTTTTGTATTTCTTAGTAGAGACGGGGTTTCACAGTGTTAGCCAGGATGGTCTGGATCTCCTGACCTCGTGATCCACCCATCTCGGCCTCCCAAAGTGCTGGGATTACAGGCTTGAGCCACCGCGCCCGGCCTATTTTTTGTGTTTTTACTAGAGACGGGGTTTCACCGTGGTCTCAATCTCCTGACCTTGTGATCCGCCCGCCTCGGCCTCCCAAAGTGCCGGGATTACAGGAGTGAGCCACTGCGCCCGGCCAATTCATTACCTTCTTAACCAGCTTCTTTGCTTCCTGATTTTTCTTCATCTACTACATTTTCAACAGTTCCATATAAGCTGACTTTCTAAATCTGATACTCTACTCGTTCTCTCAAAAATATTCAGTGGCTTTTCCCTTCATGGGGGTAAAAACATAAATCCCAATTCCTTAATGTGGTATTCAAGGTTTTGGTAATTCTTTTTCAATCTACATTTTCATCTCGATCTCAGGTCATGTTCTTCAACATCTTGACATGGTGAGCTTCCTGTTTCTTCCCAAATTCTCATTCATTCCTTGTCACTTTTGCTTAGTTTATTCCATCCATCTGAACTATCCTTTGTAGCAACTAGAATGTAGGTCCTCATTGAAGATTATCTAGAATGAATGCCACTGAGTGTAACTAATTGCAATCAGATTAAATGAACTCTAGTTACACAAGTACTGGGGAACATTCTCAGTACCTCAGGAGATGGTTCACATCCTAGAGTAAATGTTTATTTGAATCCCATTGGCTTGTTCAGTGCCTGGTACAGAATAAGCTATCAACAAATATGAATTGAATATTATTGATTTGGGAGGTCTTTGTCTCATGACATTGTCCATGAGTTTCCATATTTGATCATGGGATTAATACATGTGTAACTCTGGTTTTGTGAAACTCAAGCTAAAGAGTGGGTTATAGGACTGGTTGGACCCACTAAAGAGGCCACATCATTCTGTGATGCAGGCTAAAATTTAAATGAGGTCTCTGGGGCTGATTCTGGTGGAGAACAGGGTAGGGATGGACATTGTCATATTAGACTCTGAAAGGTTTTTGAACATCTATGTTTTTCTATTTGTACAAAGACATTGACAAACATGCCATGCTTGGGAACTATGAAGGCATTAAGCCCAAAAAGGGATCAACACTGAGAATCCTGGAATCAGACAAAGCAGGGAATGAGATCCAAAGTGAATATTTTAGTCAAGATTGATAGTGAAAATGAAAGGAATGCCTTTGTATAAGCAAAGAAAAGATGTTCATTCCTCTAAATTAGAAAGGATCTAGTAAAACAACAAATGCTTTAACCCCATCAGTCCAGCATTCCCCACCATAGCTCTGTGTGCCTTGCTCTCTGTTGAAATTTCTTATGAAAGTCATAATAAATTCTGATGACTCACACAGAAAAAAAACAAAGAAAACATTTTATATCTTTGCAATAAGAGCTTCCTTACTCTCCTCCTACCAGAGAAAGCAATCATTTCAAAAATAATTTAAATAATTAAAATGATTAGTTGAATGATTTGTATTGTCTTTTTAAAAAAAACACAAGTACATGAAAGAAGAAGTAAATGGACCCCTGGGGACAGGGCACAGCTAAAAAACAACAGGGGAAGCAGCAGAGGCCTGTGCAGACGCGAATGACTCTGTCTGACAGCTTTGAAGAGAGCAGTGGATCTCCCAACACGGAGGTTGAGATCTGAGAACGGACAGACTGCCTGCTCAAGTGGGTCCCTGACCCCTGAGTAGCCTAACTGGGAGACATCCCCCACTAGGGGCAGTCTGACACCCCACACCTCACAGGGTGGAGTACACCCCTGAGAGGAAGCTTCCAAAGTAAGAATCAGACAGGTACACTCGCTGTTCAGCAATATTCTATCTTCTGCAACCTCTGCTGCTGATACCCAGGCAAACAGGGTCTGGAGTGGACCTCAAGCAATCTCCAACAGACCTATAGCTGAGGGTCCTGACTGTCAGAAGGAAAACTATCAAACAGGAAGGACACCTATACCAAAACCCCATCAGTACGTCACCATCATCAAAGACCAGAGACAGATAAAACCAAAAAGATGGGGAAAAAGCAGGGCAGAAAAGCTGGAAATTCAAAAAATAAGAGCGCATCTCCCCCTGCAAAGGAGCGCAGCCCATCGCCAGCAACGGATCAAAGCTGGTCAGAGAATGACTTTGACAAGATGAGAGAAGAAGGCTTCAGTCCATCAAACTTGTCAGAGCTGAAGGAGGAATTACGTACCCAGCGCAAAAAAACTAAAAATCTTGAAAAAAGAGTGGAAGAATTGACAGCTAGACTAATTAATGCAGAGAAGGTCATAAACGAAATGACAGAGATGAAAACCATGACACGAGAAATACGTGACAAATGCACAAGCTTCAGTAACCGACTCGATCAACTGGAAGAAAGAGTATCAGCGATTGAGGATCAAATGAATGAAATGAAGCAAGAAGAGAAACCAAAGGAAAAAGAAGAAAACGAAATGAACAAAGCCTGCAAGAAGTATGGGATTATGTAAAAACACCAAATCTACGTCTGATTGGGGTGCCTGAAAGTGAGGGGGAAAATGGAACCAAGTTGGAAAACACTCTTCAGGATATCATCCAGGAGAACTTCCCCAACCTAGTAGGGCAGGCCAACATTCAAATTCAGGAAATACAGAGAACGCCACAAAGATACTCCTAGAGAAGAGCAACTCCAAGACACATAATTGCCAGATTCACCAAAGTTGAAATGAAGGAAAAAATCTTAAGGGCAGCTAGAGAGAAAGGTCGGGTTACCCACAAAGGGAAGCCCATCAGACTAACAGTAGATCTCTCGGCAGAAACTCTATAAGCCAGAAGAGAGTGGGGGACAATATTCAACGTTCTTAAAGAAAAGAATTTTCAACCCAGAATTTCATATCCAGCCAAACTAAGTTTCATCAGTGAAGGAGAAATAAAATCCTTTACAGATAAGCAAATGCTTAGAGATTTTGTCACCACCAGGCCTGCCTTACAAGAGACCCTGAAGGAAGCCCTAAACATGGAAAGGAACAACCGGTACCAGCCATTGCAAAAACATGCCAAAATGTAAAGACCATCGAGGCTAGGAAGAAACTGCATCAACTAACGAGCAAAACAACCAGTTAATATCATAATGGCAGGATCAAGTTCACACATAACAATATTAACCTTAAATGTTAATGGACTAAATGCTCCAATTAAAAGACACAGACTGGCAAACTGGATAAAGAGTCAAGACCCATCAGTCTGCTGTATTCAGGAGACCCATCTCACATGCAGAGACATACATAGGCTCAAAATAAAGGGATGGAGGAAGATCTACCAAGCAAATGGAGGACAAAAAAAAGCAGGGGTTGCAATACTAGTCTCTGATAAAACAGACTTTAACCCATCAAAGATCAAAAGAGACAAAGAAGGCCATTACATAATGGTAAAGGGATCAATTCAACAGGAAGAGCTAACTATCCTAAATATATATGCACCCAATACAGGAGCACCCAGATTCATCAAGCAAGTCCTTAGAGACTTACAAAGAGACATAGACTCCCATACAATAATAATGGGAGACTTCAACACTCCACTGTCAACATTAGACAGATCAACGAGACAGAAAGTTAACAAGGATATCCAGGAATTGAACTCATCTCTGCAACAAGCAGACCTAATAGACATCTATAGAACTCTCCACCCCAAATCAACAGAATATACATTCTTCTCAGCACCACATCGCACTTATTCCAAAATTGACCACATAATTGGAAGTAAAGCACTCCTCAGCAAATGTAAAAGAACAGAAATTATAACAAACTGTCTCTCAGACCACAGTGCAATCAAACTAGAACTCAGGACTAAGAAACTCAATCAAAACCTCTCAACTACATGGAAACTGAACAACCTGCTCCTGAATGACTACTGGGTACATAACAAAATGAAAGCAGAAATAAAGATGTTCTTTGAAACCAATGACAACAAAGATACAACACACCAGAATCTCTGGGACACATTTAAAGCAGTGTGTAGAGGGAAATTTATAGCACTAAATGCCCACAAGAGAAAGCAGGAAAGATCTAAAATTGACATTCTAACATCACAATTAAAAGAACTAGAGAGGCAAGAGCAAACACATTCAAAAGCTAGCAGAAGGCAAGAAATAACTAAGATCAGAGCAGAACTGAAGGAGATAGAGACACAAAAAACCCTCCAAAAAGTCAATGAATCCAGGAGTTGGTTTTTTGAAAAGATCAACAAAATTGACAGACCGCTAGCAAGACTTAAAGAAGAAAAGAGAGAGGAATCAAATAGACGCAATAAAAAATGATAAAGGGGATATCACCACCGACCCCACAGAAATACAAACTACCATCAGAGAATACTATAAACACCTCTACGCAAATCAACTAGAAAATCTAGAAGAAATGGATAATTTCCTGGACACTTACACTCTCCCAAGACTAAACCAGGAAGAAGTTGAATCCCTGAATAGACCAATAGCAGGCTCTGAAATTGAGGCAACAATTAATAGCCTACCCACCAAAAAAAGTCCAGGACCAGATGGATTCACAGCTGAATTCTACCAGAGGTACAAGGAGGAGCTGGTACCATTCCTTCTGAAACTATTCCAATCAATAGAAAAAGAGGGAATCCTCCCTAACTCATTTTATGAGGCCAACATCATCCTGATACCAAAGCCTGGCAGAGACACACAAAAAAAAGAGAATTTTAGACCAATATCCCTGATGAACATCGATGCAAAAATCCTCAATAAAATACTGGCAAACCGGATTCAGCAGCACATCAAAAAGCTTATCCACCATGATCAAGTGGGCTTCATCCCTGGGATGCAAGGCTGGTTCAACATTCGCAAATCAATAAACGTAATCCAGCATATAAACAGAACCAAAGACAAGAACCACATGATTATCTCAATAGATGCAGAAAAGGCTTTTGACAAAATTCAACAGCCCTTCATGCTAAAAACGCACAATAAATTCGGTATTGATGGAACGTACCTCAAAATAATAAGAGCTATTTATGACAAACCCACAGCTAATATCATACTGAATGGGCAAAAACTGGAAAAATTCCCTTAGAAAACTGGCACAAGACAGGGATGCCCTCTCTCACCACTCCTATTCAACATAGTGTTGGAAGTTCTGGCTAGGGCAATCAGGCAAGAGAAAGAAATAAAGGGTATTCAGTTAGGAAAAGAAGAAGTTAAATTGTCCCTGTTTGCAGATGACATGATTGTATATTTAGAAAACCCCATCGTCTCAGCCCAAAATCTCCTTAAGCTGATAAGCAACTTCAGCAAAGTCTCAGGATATAAAATTAATGTGCAAAAATCACAAGCATTCTTATACACCAGTAACAGACAAGCAAAGAGCCAAATCAGGAATGAACTTCCATTCACAATTGCTTCAAAGAGAATAAAATACCTAGGAATCCAACTTACAAGGGATGTAAAGGACCTCTTCAAGGAGAACTACAAACCACTGCTCAGTGAAATCAAAGAGGACACAAACAAATGGAAGAACATACCATGCTCATGGAGAGGAAGAATCAATATCGTGAAAATGGCCATACTGCCCAAGGTTATTTATAGATTCAATGCCCTCCCCATCAAGCTATCAATGAGTTTCTTCACAGAATTGGAAAAAACTGCTTTAAAGTTCATATGGAACTAAAAAAGAGCCCGCATTGCCAAGACAATCCTACGTCAAAAGGACAAAGCTGGAGGCGTCACGCTACCTGACTTCAAACTATACTACAAGGCTACAGTAACCAAAACAGCATGGTACTGGTACCAAAACAGAGATATAGACCAGTGGAACAGAACAGAGTCCTCAGAAATAATACCACACATCTACAGCCATCTGATCTTTGACAAACCTGAGAGAAACAAGAAATGGGGAAAGGATTCCCTATTTAATAAATGGTGCTGGGAAAATTGGCTAGCCATAAGTAGAAAGCTGAAACTGGATCCTTTCCTTACTCCTTATACGAAGATTAATTCAAGATGGATTAGAGACTTAAATGTTAGACCTAATACCATAAAAACCCTAGAAGAAAATCTAGGTAGTACCATTCAGGACATAGGCATGGGCAAGGACTTCATGTCTAAAATACCAAAAGCAACGGCAGCAAAAGCCAAAATTGACAAATGGAATCTAATTAAACTAAAGAGCTTCTGCACAGCAAAAGAAACTACCATCAGAGTGAACAGGCAACCTACAGAATGGGAGAAAATTTTTGCAATCTACTCATCTGACAAAGGGCTAATATCCAGAATCTACAAAGAACTCAAACAAATATATAAGAAAAAAACAACCCCATCAAAAAGTGGGCAAAGGATATGAACAGACATTTCTCAAAAGAAGACATTCATACAGCCAACAGACACATGAAAAAATGCTCATCATCACTCGCCATCAGAGAAATGCAAATCAAAACCACAATGAGATACCATCTCACACCAGTTAGAATGGCAATCATTAAAAAATCAGGAAACAACAGGTGTTGGAGAGGATGTGGAGAAATAGGAACACTTTTACACTGTTGGTGGGATTGTAAACTAGTTCAACCATTATGGAAAACAGTATGGCAATTCCTCAAGGATCTAGAGCTAGATGTACCATATGACCCAGCCATCCCACTTCTGGGTATATACCCAAAGGATTATAAATTATTTTACTACAAAGACACATGCACATGTATGTTTATTGCGGCACTATTCACAATAGCAAAGACTTGGAATCAACCCAAATGTCCATCTGTGACAGACTGGATGAAGAAAATGTGGCACATATACACCATGGAATACTATGCAGCCATAAAAAAGGATGAGTTTGCGTCCTTTGTAGGGACATGGATGCAGCTGGAAACCATCATTCTTAGCAAACTATCACAAGAAGAGAAAACCAAACACCGCATGTTCTCACTCATAGGTGGGAACTGAACAATGAGATCACTTGGACTCGGGAAGGGGAACATCACACACTGGGGCCTATCATGGGGAGGGGGGAGGGGGGAGGGATTGCATTGGGGAGTTATACATGATATAAATGATGAATTGATGGGTGCTGACGAGTTGATGGGTGCAGCACACCAACATGGCACAAGTATACATATGTAACAAACCTGCACGTTATGCACGTGTACCCTAGAACTTAAAGTATAATAAAAATAAATAAATAAGTAAATTAATTAATTAATAAAAAAAGAAGAAGTAAATGAACACAGAATAAACTCATAATTTTATAGCTGAAAGCAAGTTTAGGAAAAGTAAGTTTAACCCTTTCATTTTACAGATGATAAATTTTGCTAGCTAGGAAAAATGTTTCTCTACTACACACCTAGCCTCAGAAATAGGTCTTGAGCCTGTGATTCTTGTTCTCTTTTCGTTACATAATTGCATCAAACATTTTAACCTAAGGTAGAGATTGGCCAACTGTAGTCCATCAGCCAAATCTGGCTTGCCACATGTTTTGGTGATGTTTATTGGAACACAGCTATGCTTATTTGTTCGCATACTGCCTCTGAGTACTTTCATGAGACAATGGCAGCATTAAGCAGTTGCTATAGAGCCCATATGCCCCTTAGAACATAAAATATTTCCTATCTGGATCTTTACACAAAAAGCTTGCCAACCTCAGGTGTAAATCATAGGTATCTCTTATAGCCTTTTCTCAATAGTCTGCTAATTTATCTTTCTTGCAACTACCCACTTTCCAGCACCATCCACATTTTCCTAACAGAATGCATGCCATGAAAAGGAGGAGACAAAAAACTTTACGTTCCAGCAAAGATTGCTCAGTTTATATCTCACATTATTCACTTTTTATCCAAAAAATTTTTTTCTAAAGTAAATTGCTTTTAATGCCTTTCCAGAAGCTACTAAGAAAACACAACATACTTTCTACATTGGATAATGATTAACATCGTAGACATCATTGTGACTGATGCTGGTGTACACAAGCAGTACCAAAAACAATGGGTAATTTGGAGTTTGTTGCAGACTGGCTTCAAAGCTTTGGTAAAGGATCTATAAGCTAAGGCAGACATCTTCAATATTATATACTTTTGTGTTGATTTCTGATTACCTTTGTGATCACACTTTGCAACCACAATTCTCACCTTTCCAATTTTGTCTGAGAGTTCTCTGCTGAAGATCTTTTCACCATCTGAGTTGATAATGGTGACCATATTGGCTAGACCACCAAAGTGATACTACCAGTGAAAAATAAATAAATAATATTTACACGGGTACTCTCAAAGAATAAAGTAACACTGATAGTTAACTGATTATCCTGCATCTGTAGAAGAAATGAGAGAGTAAAATGAATGATGATGATCACATAGGAAAAAATGTGAGACCTAATAAAGTAAGTTAGCTTCTTCGCAGGTTATAGAGATAAAGATAGTGTTAAGTCACAGAAAAATAACGTGGAAAATAATAAGCAGAAATAAATGATAAAAGGAACTGAGAAATACAATGTTCATTTGAACCTTACACTCTGATGACACTAGACATGAAGAAAATGGCAAATTCAACTTTAGCCTCACATGGGTGGAAAGAGAACTTGATGTTCTGTATTGCTCAGTGGGGTTCAGTTGTCATTGAGGATGTTGGTATTGATCCCCTGATTGACTCCCTTTGAAGCTACTGAGGATGAGCAGAATAGCAACCTTGAGGTGTACATGTAGCTACAAGGAAATTATTCTGAGGTATCTCAACTTTGACTATGGTATGGCAGACTCATAGGTGCTTTCTCTTAATATTTTCTGACAAATGCTTTCACAAAGCAGGGCTAGGAGGAACATTTAAAGAAATTCAAGAAGTGCTATGAAATTCTTTCAGCTGACAAAAGGACAATGATGACAATAAATTTCATAAGATATATCCAAATACCCGGAGCTAGGATTCTAGGCAGATTCCAATGACTGATAACACTTATCTGAGTTGATGCTTAGGGTCAGGTAATAGGAAGACAGCCTGGTCAGAAAAGCATCATGTACAAAGGAGGCCTAGGTGATTTTGATGAGCAACTAGGTCTGGGAGTCATTGAACAGTGTTTTGATCAGTAAAAGATTCTAGGTTTTAGAGTTCTCAAACAATCTACAACTTACCTAATGTGTCAGACACTGCACTTTATATTTCACTATATGTTAAAATTAAAACTCTTTTTGAATTAATTTGGAAATAAGCTCCTTTCAAGACCCTGTGTCTGATGTTCATGAAGCCTGGGTTAGGTCCAAGCATATCTCTAAACTGAAGGGTCCCATTTCCTATCTACACACTGGGGACCAGCTCATCTTGTTTGCTTCATCCTTTGTGAAGTCATTTTTCCCACTTTTACTAAAAGCTACAGCTGTCTTCCTAATTCCTCCTAACTACTTCCTTAATATGATGAGTAGAAACTTCTAACCCCTGTGTCCATGCTCCTCAACAGGCTTACAAAGGAATTTTTACTAGGGAATTGTCCCCTGGATGAGTTTTTCTGCCTAGTCTGAGTATTAGCATAATAGTATAATTTTAAAATAAAATAGATGTGTTTACTCTAGTTCTAGCCACTTTTAAGTAACTTATCCAGTTTCCTCTTGTAATGAAGAAACCAAGGGTAAAATACAATAATAAAAACAGAAACAAGAAACACAATAACATAGGAATTAAATAATTTTTTTCTGACTTTTGGCAATATACCTGCATATTCACTTTAAAAAACAACTCTCTTAACATTACGAAAGGTAAATGAATCTTATATATCTGACTAATAATATGCAATGTAAAATACGAATATAAAAATATTATAATAGAATTTTATATTTAATCTCCTGCCTGTTGTTTATCCATTGAAATGCTTTTGTATTGACTAAATTTTAATTAGGAGCCCTTCTCCTGGAGCCCTGCAGCTTTTGTGGCTCTTACAACATGTGATGTAGTGAGCCTCAAATTCCATAAGGTGGCATCAACCCACTAGAGTGAGTAGGACACAGCTGATTTTATTTCAGGTGACCTTGGACCTTCAACGTTCATTTATTCCTAAAGTTGTTTATGCAAAGAGAAAATTCAAAGACAGTTTTAAAGACTCCTTCAGATATAATATCTTCTGACTTACAAAAAGAAAATTTCAAATATCCAAATTTGTTCTGAAGATGTTAAAGTTAAAGTGTACAACTGAAGTTTATCTGAATCTCTCTAGTCTTCCTTGGACTGTAGACTTGGGCTTGAAATCCTTCAGGAATTCTACGCTTCTGTGGTTTCTGGCATTTCATCTTTTGGGTTATAGTCAAATGCAGAGTCAAATATATCATGCAAATAGTAATTTTCCTAGTGTTCTTATACAGCAAGAAAAGGTGAGAAATGAAGAAGCACATACGACACTAAATATTTATTATTTTATCTTTTTTACAGGTTGAATTAAATCTTATTTAAAGGTAAAATAATAGAAATAAAATAATGCTGCTTCTTGAATTATTTCTGTATAAATATCAAAACCTCTTTTAAAATGCATGACTAAATAATCAAATAAATGTGATATTGAGCTGCATAATCCTCATAGGATAAAGGGGGCACCTTAAATGAGTTTGTTAATAATAAATGAAAGGAAAAAAGAAAAGATACATTGAGATCCATATTAACTTATTAATGACTGTTAATATTATCACTTATTAATGAATGCTAACTAGCTTATATAACAAAAAAAACCAAATGTAATTTTCTTAAATATACTATTAGGACATGATACAATACGTTTCACCAATATAAATGCATTTATATTCTCAGCTATAATTTCAAAAGGCCATTTTAGAGAACACTGTTACAATTACATATGAAGAAACCTGTTCAGTTCTCAACTCCTAGTACCAGTTATCTCTGAAGAGGTTCTTGTAATATGAGAAATAATGACCTAATATTGCAATAAAAGCAAGCCTTAAGCAGTTTTCTTAACTCTGCTTTTTACTGACTCGGTGACTTAGTATAAGTCATTTAATCTCCCTACATGTAGAATGGGAATTTACTCCTTATTCTCACTTTACAGCAATGTTAGGAGGATTAATTGGATAATGAATCTAAAGGCTCCTAGGCTCAGTAAAGAAAGACACAAATGCAATGTATTATTTGCCAGTGAAAGAGACAATGAGGAAGCACTTTTCTTACTAATCAAAATTATTCCTAGCGAGAAAGTGAATGTTAGCAAGTAAATTAAGACAATTTTTGATAGAGTTTCTAGTCTCACATATCCTATGGCAGCAAGCTAGGAGAGCAAACAAAGCTCTCAGACAGTTTAAATATATTCCTCTCATTAAGAAAATGGGACCACCTCAAAGGCATAAGTGTTTTCCATAGTGATTTCATAAAGTCATTAAAGCACAAACTTTGAAACAGTTGGACCAGACCTAATGAAAGACACATGTTCAAAAAAAAAAGGGGGGGGGGGGTAATTCAAATGAGAGTTTCTTCTTGCGTTAGCTTTCCACTGTTTTCTTAGAAAAAAGATAATACCATGGCAAATGATTTTAAAAGCAATGTAATGAAAAGCTATCCAATTTGGTAGCAGGTATAAAATATAATACCCAGAATTAATGATAAAATGGAATACTCGTGAGCATTCATAAGAATATACCCATTGTGGAGTTATTGAAATAGAATTGGATTGGGAGTAAATTACCTCAGGGTGCCCTTTTTGACTGTTTCTCCTTAGGGATTTTTGACCTCAAATTATTATTATTATTATTATTTGCAGTGAGAGATCTGCATTATATGTAGGTTATTTTCTAGCTGAAGGATAAACAATTATAATTTCCATTTAGAGAGCTTGAATTTCAACAAGGGCTATTTTCTTGACAAATAGAAAATGAAACTAGCTCTGTCTTTGGTCCTGATGTCAAAGTTCCCAGGTGTACCTTTCCCGTTTTTGGGAATCACTGTATATGATGAGGTTTAGTGGACTGTCTAACTCCCAGTAGTGCCCCATTCAGTCTTATGTTGACTTTAACCACTCTTCAAATGTGAAACCAGGTTTGTGGCAGGATTTCTGAAATTGTTCTATAAAGCCAACACCTCTCATCTTGACACCCTTTACAGGTAGTCTATGAAAATAGTTGGTAGAGTTCTTACAACCAAATACTGTCTAACTTTACCTTTGAGTAGATTACCTGGTTTATGAATTGGAAGCATTAACAATCATTTGCCAATCTCCTTCCATCAGTATGATTGATGGCCTTGTGGTTAACCACCTTTCCTCTGTCAATCTGTGTTATCGGATTGTAGCAATTATCTTGGTCTTTCAATTATAAGTCCTAATCGAATGATCTGATTTCTTCTGAGGAAATGCAGAGGCTTTTCTCAGTCAAGTAATTAATTTAGTTTTAGACATATACTAGATATATTCACAGGGAGCAGATTACTCATTGTCATCTAGACAAGAAAAAAAAGTACCTATGTATTTCAAGTGCTCTAAGCAAATTATATTTGCATCAACTAATAATTTAAATTTTAATAGTAGTAAAATAGTTAATAAACTATGTATTATATAGTTAATTATAAATACATACTTTTAAAAGTTGATTATATAGTGCAACTTTTCTTGTAACATGTAATTTCTTATTAAATTGATATTTATTGAACAACTAAATCTAATTTTAAAGTTTTTAGAAAGTAACCAGTGGATCAGGTAAAGGTTTTGGATTAATTTGATGATATCATATATATTTTACATGGATTGAGGCAACATTTTTTCTGTTTTTTTTTCCCCCATTTAATGTTTCAAATAATAAAGTAAAAAAGAGATATTTCTTTTAAATGCTTATTTTAAATCAGGGATGATTTTTAAAGATTTTTGTTAACCTCATTGTAAAACTTTCTTCTATTTATACATAAATTACTGGCAGTTTAATTCTCTCTTTTTAACAATGTTGGAAACTTATACATATATTTCTTCTACTACATTTTTTTACTTTGAAAAAGCTACCACAAGGTGGCAGTCAACAGAAGTCTTTTAAATTTAATCCTGGTACATAATTTATGAGGTGAAGAAGTCAGGTTCATCTGAAGAGTTATCACACACCTAACATAGTCAGTGGCCAAACCAGTACATAAAAACTGATGTGCACTTCAATTAAAAATCATAATTACTCATACAAGGAAAACAGCAAGCTATGAAACCAAATGCTCTGGAATTGAGCCAGAAATCTTAGATGGACATCTTGACTTTAACAGTGTGAGCCTTGGCAAATCACATTAATTCTTTGTGTCAAGGCACATTCATTTCTTTGTGCCAGTCTAGCAGTGATTTTTATATCATAATGAAAAATAGCTATCTGAGACATTCAGCTCCAGCTACCTCCAGGATGCTATAGGAAGAAGCAGTGCTGAAAGAAGCTTTCAGTTTACAGCAGTTCCATTCAATTTACCTCACATAACCTCCATTTTCAGAGATAAAGCAGATAAGAGCATTGTGCTGGACACACTGGAGTATATACAGACAAATAAAACACAAATTCTTGGCCTCAAGGAAACAATCAAAAACACAGGACAGACTAATATGGATAAGAAGAAGTTTTCAGGAATTTCTTCACTAATAACACTGTAAATGTACAAATATAAAAAATGCATAAAAATATCCAAATTTCTCAGACTAACTAGAAGTAATAGTTATAATTTCTGTATTTTATATTTAATATTGAAACAATATCCAATTCATTTGGTAATATTTAAAAGTCCATAATATTGACTTGTGTGTACCGTGTTTAGCACGGGTTTATAATTCACTGCAAACATGGCAGCTTGTGTTTTTTATTTTTACAGAGTTAAGTTTCTTCAACAGTAAAACTGACGTAATATTGCTTTATATACAGAAAATTTGTCACCATACATTCGTTAGTCATAGCAAAATGCCTGTATATACTAGTTGTTCCACAAATATTGGTTACCTTACTGATAACCAATGTAGTTGAATATTTACTATGTTTTCAACATACGATCACATTTAATCCTCTATTATCTTTATTGTGCTAATGAGAAAACTGTGACTGAGTTTCTTTAATTTCCCTAATGCCATATATTTTACAAGGGACAGGGGCAGGATTCCAAGCTAAGCCCACATGGCTAGAGAGTCTATGGTCTTAGCTATCATGTGAAGATGCTTCTTACAAGTTGATATGGTTTAGATTTTTGTTCTCTCCAAATCTCATGTTGAACTGTAATCCCCAGAGTTGGAGGTGAGGCCTTGGGAGGTGTTTGGATCATGGCAGCAGATCCCTAGTGAATGGTCTAGTGGCATCCCCTTGGTGGTGAGTGAATTCTCATCCTGAGTTCACATGAGAGCTAGTTGTTTGGAAGTATATGGAACCTCCCTCCCCTCTTTCCTCCTCTCTCTCTCGCCATGCGATAGGCTGGCTCCTCCTTTGCCTTCTGCCTTGATTGTAAGCTCTCTGAGTTCTCACCAGAAGTAGATGCCAGCACCATGCCTCCTGTACAGCCTGCAGAACTGTGAGGCAATTCAACTTCTTTTCTTTATAAAGTACCCAGCCTCAGTCGTTTCTTTATAGCTATGGAAGAATGGACTAACACACAAGTTTTTGTCAAACTATCTTAACAGAGGCGTTAAAGATGTGTCTTTTCTTTCATTTGAACTAGTATTGAGCCATGCAAAGTGCTTTTAACTTTAATATAACAGAACTCATGTGAATAAGTATTTTGTTCTTCACACTAAGAAAGTAAATTGATCCAGAACTAAACTTTTAACTCTAGTCCTGAAAATATCCATGGACAATGGTTATTGGAAAACAGAGACTATGTCCTCCTTTCACTTTTTAGGCCTACATAGCTCTGTGTGTTCTTCAAATAGTGGGAGCTTGCTGAACGTTGGTTTGCATATTTATGCGCTCTGGAGGGATTTGGCAATATATATTAATAACTGGGTAACTAGCAAACATCTTTATCAGAGTATGTTTCTAGATGTATAGGCAATTTCTGTTACTAATTTGGTAAATCACATTGCATTTTTTCAAGGAATAATTTCAATATATACACTTGAAATTCAAATTTCTGAATTAAATGAAAGGCTGTAAACAACAGATGTCAAATGTTTGCATCAAATTATCAACAAATAACTTCTCTGAGTGATTACTTGCTTTACGTGTTCCACGAAAACGATAATAAATGTATGTTCAATGTTTACTGAAATTTAGATTTAATAATTCCTTTTTATATGTAATCACCTTATCATTGTGTGATCTCTTTCTCTCCCATATCACTTATCATTTATAGAAATTAACCCCCAATTAGTATTATTTTGAAATGACTTCTTATACTGATGCATACTTGCCTAGCTGTGGTCTGGTGAGGCTATCTTTAGAAATTCTCAAACGGGTGGTTTTGTCACATAGGGAACATTTGAAAATGTCTGGAGACATTTTGTATTGTCATGTTTGGGGAGGGGATTGTATCTGGCACCTAGGGGATAGAGTCTAGGAAACTGCTAAGTATACTAGAATGCACAGGACAGCCTGTCACAAAAAAGAATGTTAATAGTGCTGAGGTTGAGAAATCCTGCTATTTTTAACACTTATATTCAAAGGTGCATATATATACACTTCATATATTAAGAGAGTTCATGGTTCTCATATATTTTTAAAGGAGTCCCAGATGTTAACAAAAAGTTCAATAAGATATACACAATTTTACTACCAAATTCTCATTGTATTTATTGACATTTATGTAATATCTTTGCATAGTGCTAAGTTAAACCTTTGCACTACAGAGTTAAAACATTAGGAAAGCACTCCAGCCTGGGCAACAGAGCAAGACTCCATCTCAAAAAAAAAAAAAAAAAATTAGGAAAAATATAACAGGCAAAAAATGACATCACAATAAAGCAAGATATTAACGACGGGGAAACAGTATGCTGGGAATATATGTGAGAGGGGATATATGAGAACTTGCAACTTCCTGCTCAATTTTTCTATAAACTGAAGACTTCTCTAAAAATTGTCTATTAATTTTAAAAACCATAGTGTGGTGTATACAATAGTAGCAATGAGACAAGCATGGGCCAGACAGGGAGTGATGCTGTTGCACTTGAGCAAGCACAGTATAAAGGAGAGGGAGTTCCAGGCAGAGAGAAAGGCCCATAGCCATCTCCTGTGACATGAATAATTCACCTGAAACGGAAAACTTTCTGTGAAATTTTCACTGGTATAATTAGTAGATACGCTAAGGCAGTGGTTTCTTGGGACCCACACAACCTGCCCTTTCTAATTTCTGCAGTTAGATAGATCGCCTATCGCTTTTTGTATATACAGCTGAAGGTCCTATAACGTCTTACTTCTATATAGCTCTTTATCTTTGATAACTACTATCTCATACATTGTTATTTTATTTTTATTATTCTATCAAGACTTTTTATTTCTTCTTCTCTCTATGCTTCCACCTCCAACTCCACCATTTGAAATGGTGGTTTGCAATAGTCTAATACTAGAGGTGGATAAAAGAGAATTTCAAAAGACCTCCAAAAAATCCCAGTTATTCTCTTCTTTCTCTTCAGTAGATTAATGATGTCTTCTTGAAATTAGTCTTTGGATGATCTTCCCACCATACACTACCTAAAAAAGACCCAGGGCAAGAAATTTAAATCTGCCAACGTTAGCTTCTAACAAACGCTCTAGTGGACTCTCACATCTTTTGGTTGTTGTTATATTTAAGATAGACTTTTTCTGTCACTGGAGTATAAAAAGTCCTAATTTTAGATTGGAGTTTTCAGATGAAAAGCAGGCAAAGTATGCCGTTGGCCTATGTTTGCTCTGCCCAGAGAAGTAGTTCCTATCCAACCCTTCCCAATGGATTTTAACACTGAAGTTTGGGGAGAAGTACCAGATAGTGATAAGAGCCCCCTTCCGCCTTGCATTATCTCCTTCAGACATTGTTAGGGAAATATAATTGAAAACAAAAACTTCTCTCACGCAGCAAACCTCTGTGTAAAGGTAGAAGAGAAAGAATGCAGTTTTATTATTAAATAAGCATTAACCAGAATGTGAAACTCATCATACTCTGCTAATAAGATGGTAAAGACAGTAAGAAACCTCACCTCTTATATAGCCTAGCAAACAGAAGCCATTATTAAATGTATGTCCTCAAAATAAACAATAGCTAAACCCCAGTAAGAGGACTTGGCCTTACCATTTGTTACACATCATTTATTCTAAATTCAATTGTTAATTGAGATAGTCACTTGGGTTTGCTAATTTCCTTTATCAAACAACAACAAAACCTCCTAACTTCATGACAGGAGGAAGTTTTGCAACTTGAAGTCAGGCACAAGACGAAATTAGGACTCTATCTCCCCAGAAAACTGGGAGACAAACATCCCTAGATTTTTTTTAAAGAGGCTTAGTCTTTAAAAACATTCATACATATTTCAAAGGAGTCACAAGTATTTTAAAGTAAATGTCAAAGAATAGATGCTGTGGGACAGGAGTCTCTTTCCCTTTTTGCACCAGAGAAAATTAATTTTTCTATTTCAATTTGTATCTACTCTTACAGCATACAGTTCACCTGTGTGTGGTGGTATCCTTTTGAAGGGTTACGTCAAAAGTGTGTGGTATCCGTTTGAGAGATTATTTTCAACTGTTTCAAAGGTCATTCCAATGCATACACACACACATACACACACACCTACTGATATTTATTTATAATTATCAATCACATACACAATTAACAAATCTTACACCTGTTTATAAAGATTTCTACAACCTTTGTTATATTTCTTATCTTCATATACTCTAAGGAATTATTACAAAACTATTTGGAGCAAAGTTTTTATTAAACTCTCTGAAGAAAAAAAATACCTGTTGAAATATATTTCTAAAATTGAGGCCGGGCGCGGTGGCTCACGCCTGTAATTCCAGTACTTTGGGAGGCCAAGGTGGGCGGATCACGAGGTCAGGAGATCAAGACCATCATGACTAACACAGTGAAACCCCACCTGTACTAAAAATACAAAAAATTAGCCGGGCGTGGTGGCAGGCGCCTGTAGTCCCAGCTACTCCAGAGGCTGGGGCAGGAGAGTGGCGTGAAACCAGGAGGTGGAGCTTGCGGTGAGCCGAGATTGGGCCACTGCACTCCAGCCCGGGGGACAGGGTGAGACTCTGTCTCAAAAAAAAAAAAAAAGAAAAAAGAAATATATTTCTAAAATTGAAATATAAACCAGAGAGGGGCCAAAATAACTTTGAAAGAAAACTAGACTCTGCTCCTATACACAAGTTACTTTAAAGTTTCCTGGGCTGACAATGGTGGCTCATGCCTGTAATCCCAGCACTTTGGGAGGTCGAGGCCGGTGGATCACGAGATTAGGAGTTCAAGACCAGCCTGGTCAATATGATGAAATCTCATCTTTACTAAAAATACAAAAATTAACCAGGTGTGGTGGCACATGCCTATAATCTCAGCTATTTGGGAGACTGAGGAAGGAGAATCACTTGAACTCAGGAGGCGGATGTTGCAGTAAGCTGAGATCGTGCTGTTGCACTCCAGCCTGGGTGATAAAGGGAGACTCTGTCTCAAAAAAAAAAAAAAAGGATTTCGGTTGTAAGTGCTGCTTGTTTATCAAATGCTTCTCTAAGCAAGTAGCCTTTGAAGTCTTGCTACTCAAAGTGTGGTCCATGGATCAACAGCACTTGTACCATCTGGAAAGCCGATGTTAGAAATGAGGATCTCAGTGTATTCTAATCCATTTAATTTGAATCTAATATTTAATAGGGCTTCTACTTACCCTTAAAAGTCCAAACAAAATAGTTACAAAATCATGACTCATCTTTATATACTATATTTAATTTTATGTACCAATGAAAACTGCTCACTCTCTTCTAAAATTAAGAGTCCGAAAATACTGTTAGTTACTGTTTCAATCACTTAGTGAGTTATTTTCCAGTATACTCATAATCTCATTTTAATATTCTGTGACCTATAAATAACATTTTAACTTTAATTACCAACCCCTTATACCCTTAAATAAAATAGAAGGGGAAAGAAGTTAATCGGTTAAAATATAAATGCACTGAAGGGAGGAGGGAAAAGTGAGAGAGAGAATAGGAAATAAAAGAGATATTATAGCCAAGGACCTTATTCACAGCCTCCTTCCTCAATACCCCTTCTATGTTTCCTTTGTCCTCATTCAGCATCTCAACTGGATGCTTAATTTAGTGCAGTGATTCAGACTTTCATTTCTGGGGGATTCTAACCCCTCAATAATCCTGATCTTACAAATATACATTTTCTATAGTATTTCATTAAATTACCACTGGACAAATACTAGCAAGGACTCCAGAGGATCTCTGAGGGATACAGAGGAAAGTCTATTTGCCTCCACTGTTTAACAGCAACCCTATTTTCCCTGAGCAATCAGATTTATTTACCACATTATCTTGGTTGTTGGTAAAGTAGCATAAGGAGTCTCAAGTGATCAGGTGCCTATTCATATTCTTATTTAGTGGAATGACATTTACATCCCACAGTAGGGGAATTTCTTTTCTAAGAAATAAAGATCTCCAAATAAGTAGAACCCAAAGACATGGCTATGGAAAGCTAGATTATTTACAATTAGACCCTTGTTTCCTAGACTAATGATTGGCTACATGAGAAATAACATCATATGTCGATCACTGTTAAGGAGTGATCACTGTTAAGAGGTATTACTCTAGGGCAACATTTCAATGTCACAAAGTCTAGCTAGTACTAAAACTAAGTCATTAATAAGCCATAAGCCATGCCAAAGTTGCTTCTAGACTAAGGGATACATACAAAAAGCTGTGAGTATCAGTAAATTGTTTCTTTTGTTTTTCTATAAAATGCAATTTTAATAAGTAATGTATGAAATACAGGATAATAAATATACTCAGTAACTCCATAACATTTTGATTCTGACAGAAGCATCATAGTCAGAAAAAACAAATTCAAATCACTCTTTCAAAGAACTGCCCACTTCTTGGTGGAATGAGACCATTTTAATCAATTCATCATCAGATGGTTTCAAGACGTCGCAGGTTATAATGACATGTTATAGTCTCAGCATTGATATTTATCATGGTCTTTTTGGTTCTTGATAGTGACTATAGCCAAGTTATTGCTGGAGAAGTAAAATCTTTTTCAGACTTTGGATAATATCTTTTCCTATGAACATGGCTTCTTTGTTTTTGAGTCTCTCAAATACATATATATTTATCCAACTTTCTTTTGACTTCAGAGTTTTCTCAATCACACTTCTAATCAGTGATGGAATGCTGATGCACATTGCTCAGCTTATGACTTGGAAAATCGGTTAACACCTGATTCATGATAAGTAGTTGAGGTCTCATAGTTAGTGTCCCATTGAGAGCTATTCATTTCCTGTCAGAACCCACTAACAACCTGGTGGATTATTTTGAAAAGGAGGAAATTTCATTTTGATGGTGTGTACAGAGTCATCTAAAATCCTAGAGGCCTGCTCTATGATTTTCTTAGTATTTTACCACAGGCAGAAGAATATGCTGAGAGAGTAAAGGGAGAGTCAGAATCCCTTGCATTCTAAAAATCATTGCCAAAGCTACCTATTCAAAGACAAATGAACATAAAGACACGTACCCTCAGAGGAATTTTTCTGAGCTCAATTCTCCCCAACTCTGCAAACTATGTTTTCACCACTACCAAAGTATTTATCATGTCAAAATCTAATTTCCTATTTATTTCCTTACAAGCAACGTTATACTGGGAGGGCAAAAATTATACCTTTATTTTCGTAAATCATTCACGTCCCCCTGAGTGGCTGGCAGATAGTATATGATGAGAAAATGAATTAATATGTAATTTCTCACCCTATACCCAAGAAAAAGGCCTAGGAGAAAAGAAAAAAAAAAAAAAAAAAAAAGACTAAAGAATTCAGGTAATCCCTGCAGAACTTTAATTGGCCCTGTAATTCTGGTCTCTTTTTCTCACTCCTGGACTTTACATGTGTAATTTGTCCTAGATAAAAGGCAAAAAAAAAAAAAAAAAAAAAAAACAACAAAAAAACAAAAAACAAAACAAAACAAAAAAAAACCTTGATCAATTTTACATAAATCATAAATTCTATTTTCTTGTCTCATGTGACTTTCCGTCTTCCATTCTTTAGGTCTTCTTAAACAACAACTCTTGATTTTTATGAATTTTGAGAATCCCAGTATGCAGCCACTTGTCAAGTTCTCTGGATATTTGGGGATTTGGGTATTAATTCTGACAACCAAATTTGCAAAGCTGTGAGTTCATGTTTTTCTTTCAAAAATATGAAAAAAGTAGGCTATGAGACTATGAACTACTGCAATTTTCAAAAGAATAAAAGGTATTGCTTTTTTTTTTGCGGGTGATAAGAGGGACTTCAACTAAACTTTTTTAAATCTCAGATTCAAATACAAAGGAAAACAATATGCATAAAGTACATGCTGATGGTGCTAGAAATAAAGACCAAGTGAATATAATAAGTGAGTGTTTTGAATCCCTTTAATTTATGTTAAAATATGTCCCTGGCTGAAAGACAAAATGTACTGCCCATGGCTAAGTAAGGTACTCAAATTAAAACACAACTTAGCAGCCATGGCTGGGTGAAAGAGGAGTCATGACGGTGTGTTGAGAAAGGCATAGTGAAAGTGTCACAGGACCTCCCTTTCGACAGTCAAGCCAAACAAGTTCCTGTTGTCAGAGCCAAGATAAAATGGTGGCTAGAACACCAGCATGCACTACCCAACACCTGACAGACTTCTGGTTTGGGGCTTGAAAACCATCCAATTAGAGCTCAACTGTTTTGACCCATGAGAACCGAACAAATTTGATATGTTTATGTGCGTAAATCGACCTGATTGAGAACCAGAACAAGAACTTTCCGTATTTAAGCCAGACTTTCCCTATGTTCTTCTGGGAGCATACTTTCACTTGTACTGGAAGGCTGTGTCTCCCCAGCCTGCAGATTGATTTTTTAAGAAAATAAAGTTCTTCCTCTTTCCTCCACAGGTCTTATGATCTTTAGTTAGCATTTAAGTTTCTGGTGAACTACTTGTATCATAGTGCATGATCTATTTAATATAATTCAAATAGAGGAATAAAGGGTTTTTCTTTATTATTGTTATTTTTAAGTTTTCAATCACAGCTAGGAGAGTAGCCATGCCTAGAGAAATCCAAAGCCTGAAGCAAACCACCCCACAGCTGAATGTAATCAAGATCAGCTTGCCCCCAGCAGTGAGTGATTGAGGGCTTATTATTGTATGCCACTGAAATTTTATGGTCATTTTATAAGCAACTTACTTCTCCATGACCAGGTGGACATGATTCATGCTCTGAAACTATGTATGTCCATCTACTTCAAACTGAAGCCGTCATTTAATTTGCATTCCATCAATTGAATCAGATAATAGGATCTATTGTAGCCTGTAAAACTGACAATGTCTCCTTTCTTCAAGTCGCATTGACATAAGAAGAGTTGTATTTTTATAGAAAGAAAATATTTTCCCTAATCGCCATCAAAGGAGCCTTGTACACAATCTCTAGGTGAAGAATGACTTTGTAATTGGAGGCATAGAGTAATTGTAAATGATAAGTCACCTATCACTTAAAAGGGAAACTGCAGAACCACCACAAGATAAATGTTTATATTTTAGTTCAGCATATAATTCTCTGTAAAATAGAGTTCAGAATGACTGAAAAGTTAAAGTGATTCATATGTTTTGTTGATGGCTAGGAAAGAAGATGTTTTGAAAAATAGGAAATAGCCTCTTTCTTAGAATACCTATAATATACGTAAACATGTAATGCACATACATAATGTATATCACTATGAGCTGAATTGTGTCTCACAAAATTCATAACTTAAAGCCCTAACTCTCAGTACTTCTGAATGTGACTGTATTCAGAGACAGAACCTTCACAGAGGTAAGTTACTATGAGGGTATAGGGTGGGCCCTAATTCAGTCAGGTTAGTGTTCTTATAGAAGAGAGCGTACACAGAGGAGAGATCATGTGAGGACACAGCGAGAAGACAACCATCTGCAAGCCAAGGAGCGAGGCCTCAGAAAAAACCCACCCTGCCAAGAGCTTGATCTTGGACTTACAGCCTCCAGGACTGTGAGCAAATAAATTTCTGTTTTATAAGCCACTCAAACTGTAGTGTTCTGTTATGTTAACCCCAGAAAACTAATAAATACATATCTGTCTATCTATATAATATATATTATACATACAATTTTAAAATTATTACATTTATTATTACTGATAATATACATATACACACACATGGGAGACGTAACAGACAATATGGCATTATTACATACATATATGTTATGGTTTAATAGATTCACTGTCTTCCAGTTGGTTATAATTTTGTTTGGGAAATTTTTTCCACTGACTAATAAGTTATCACTTCATAATCCTTCTATAAGTGAAGGTGGTAAATAACACAAATTTTAAATAAAAGTAAGAGAGCTCTGTCACGCATTTCTTCAGCTGTATATTTTAATCAGTTCTACAGAAATCAGTTAGATGAAAGACTTACAAATCTCTCTTGGATTATAAAGTAAAAATTTTAAAGTAAAATACTAGAGATATCCATATCTAAAGACATTGTTAAATCAGTTATTAATACATAAGGGCATAATATGTAGCACTAGTACAAAACAAAAATGATCAAATATTTGTGAGATTTATTTCTTTAACTGTGAGAAGGTTTTAAAAACGTATTTCCTTTATTGGGGAGATAATAAATTTTCCTTAAATACGACACATATTTCTTCATTTTCTTACTAAGTAGCATCAGCTAAAGTTAAGATGATGCAGTCAATTTAATTGTTTTATTGAGACAGGGTCTCAGTCTATTATCCAGGCTGGCATACAGTGGTGCAGTCTCGGTTCAGTGCAGCACTGAAGTTCAAGTGATCCTCTCACTTCAGCTTCCCAAGTAGCTGGGACTACAGGCTCATCATGCCACCATGCCTAGCTAAGTTTTTTTTTTTTTTTTTTTTTTTTTTTTCTGTAGAGACAGATCTGACTCTACTCAAGCTGGTCTCAAATCCCAGAGTGCTGGGATTACAAGCATGAGCCAACACTTACAGCCTTTTTAAAAAAAATTCCAATAAGGGTCATGTTATTGTCAGACTGAAACTTGTTGATGCATGGCAACTCATTTTTTCCCACACAAGACCGAACTTTAATACTTCTGGAACCAAAGATGCACCCTCTGGTAGTACTTGGCAGTAACTAGAAGTATGAGAAATGGCAGGAGTAATGATGGTATGAGTGTTTTTAGTTCTGTCTTAACATTCTTCCTGGCCATAACTTGATATTTTTATTCATCCACAGTAAGCATTTAATAAAAGTTAATGTAACTAGATGCTATGCCAGACACTGGAAGAAATAGAAAATATATCTAACTCGTGGGTCTCTGATATGTATCATGCACATCAAAGCACTTACATAGGAAACTCAGTGAGCGTTCTATTAACTAGAACATGCTAAGTTGAAATCCATTTTATTACAGCTAAACTTCAGTAATCTTGAGTCAAAAAAGATCAGAGAGATAAGTTTGTGATGAATATTATTTGACTTAGAAAATTGGTTAATCTCATTATTATAAAAGGGCATTTAAGAAAAGTAGGAAAACGTAAGTCATTTTTTCCTTCATTTATAAACCTAATAGAAATCCCTTCCCCATTGGTACAGTATTCGTACCAACTGAACAAAACTGCATTTTTAAAAAGTTTACATACTGATTATCCCAATGCTAATGGACTATCCTTTATTGAGGAAGCTGTAATTTTTCCTTAAATATGACACATATTTCTGCATTTTCTTACTAAGTGTAAGTATCATCAGGTAAAGTTAAGATGATGCAGTCAATTTATTTATTTTTGCTTGTGACATCATCTCACTCTATTACCCAGGCTTATATTGGAGCAAATGAGACAAATGGTTTGGACTATTTCTTCACACAGGACAGATACTGAAAATATACTATATTAATTGTTCAATATGAATCGGACCTTAGCTGACTTAATCACAATATCTTTATAACTTTTGGCAGTTTCCTCATTTGCTCCTTCCTCATCTGTAATACCTGCCTCAAAAAATTTTGTGAAGAATAAATTATTTAGCTGGCTTGGTCCTGGTAGATTGCCCTTGGAAAGTGGAGGTGCTCTGCTCAAAGAGAGCACATCATCTAGGACAGTAAATGGTGCAAGCAATTGACATAAAAGCAGAACTTCTAGACAGTAATAGATGTATCTGATTATCCTGGGAGTGGGCAGTTGACAATGGAAGAAATGACTTGACTGTAGTTTGAAAATTGCGGTTAGTAATTGGAAGGTTCCAAAAAAGGCACAGCAGAGGAGGAACCAAGGAAGAAGAGTGAGGCTGTGTGCCTGACCCTTGGTAGGCATGCAGATGTTTGCTATCTGTTGGCTGAAGTGGGTAAGGAATGGCCACTCCAATTGTAGTTCTCTGAGCGTGCTGACGATTTTTTAAAAGAATTAAGAGACCTACTCAGATGTAAGAAATGAGTTTCTTACTGTGGGAAATAATATGGAAGGACCTACTGTAGGCTTTTAGTCTACTGGCAGAAAGGAAAGCTGCCATTGAGAACCACTCTCTAATCAGAATGGGACTACAGGCATAAAGCAATGAAAAGAGAACAAATAATGCATACTTAGAAGTTATTTCAGATTTTTGTCAATTAAGTGGAAAATGTTACATTCTGCACACAGAAAATGAGAAGGACAGTGATTGGCTTGGCAAAAAATCTAAAGGTTAAAAGAATAAATATTATTACAAGAAAATGTGTGAGATTTTCATGTTTACTTCTTTTTCCTTTCTAAGAAAGAATTAAATTTGTCATGTGGAGAATTCGTCTGTAGGACAGAACACTGCCCTGAAATATTCATGTTGATTTCAGAAAAATAAAGTCCTGGGACTTCAAAAACTACATACTTATAATATATGATATACAATTTCAAATGTCTAACTGAAAAAAAAAAAAAAACTCTACTTAGATGAGCTAAGGCATGTAGCTAAGTCAAATTACATTAAACAATTAATTAAATAAATTGTTATTGGCTGGGTGCGGTAGCTCTCATCTGTATTCCCAGTACTTTGAGAGGCCTAGGCAGGTGGATTACTTCAAGTCAGGAGTTCAAGACCAGAATGGCCAACATAGTGAAACCCTATCTCTACTAAAAATACAAAACCTAGCTGAGAGTAGTGGCATGCGCCCATAATCCCAGTTATTTGGGAGGCTGAGGCACAAGGATTGCTTGAACCCAGGAGGTGGAGGTTGCAGTGGGCCAAGATTGCACCAGTGCACTCCAGCCTGGGCGACAGAAGGAGACTGTCTCAAAAACAAACAAATAAACAAACCACTGTTAATAATTATGCAAATCTTAAAGGATATTAGTGTATACAGTATTGGGTAGGTGTTTTCAAATTGATACGAGGGGGTGTATAATAGCACCCCCTCAACACACACACATTTTCTGAAGAAATTAGCGGTAATAAATCCTTGAGCCACAAGATAGAGGGTGAGTTGGATCCCCAGTGAGCTGGTGAAATAAACAAAATTTGCTAAGTTAAATCTAATTATTATCTGACATATTTTTGGATGGGAAGGGGCATTGGCAATTGGGATATCATTTAGCTAGGAGGAGATGTATTTGCTGAGTTGACAATGCTTTTATGAAATTTATAAAAACTTTTCTTATTTGCATTTGATCAAAGTTTAACCTTAACAGTACAAAACTATCATAGTTTGGGGAAATTTTATTAAAGTTGGAATAAAATAGCTAATAGATGTTGTTACATTCTTGAAATTTGTGGGTTAAAATTTAGAAAACTTTTATTTTGATACATTTTAAATTGGCGTGGTAGATCTAGTTAAGATACTTTTAACAATAAACTAGAGAAAAATTTAAGTCTAATCAACACACTTCTCAGAGTGAAAGGAACTATTTATTGATGATCCTAATTTTAATGAAGAAAATGTTTTATCACTAAAGCAGTTTTTGTAATTTAAATTTTAGAAATAATAAGTATTATTTGCACTCAAAGAGAAAGGAGGTTTAAATAAGGTGATTAAAATGAAAGATTTACTTTTATTTAATTATCTATGTTTTCTATGAAAGTGTTTGCGATTTTGATAAGGGCAACTGAATGTTTTTTGGAAAGCTATTGTTAGATATCTGATACGCTGAATTTCACCAGGGCTATGTTTGTCTTGTTCAGTCAGTAGGAAGGAGATATATAATATCTATATGCCTACTGCTAATATAGAATGAGTTGCTCAATTTTACTTTTAATTCTTTTAATTATTTTTATGACTTGAATCTTAGGTCTCAGCTAATAGATGGATAGTTGGGCTTGAAAAAATATATAAGCTCTAATTACTTGGGTAAGCATGTCCCAATCACATTTTTTTTGTTTCTTTTGAAATTTTAAATTATCTATTCAAAACTAAGTTCAGGAAAAAGACATTAATTAATTTGAACTTTTATTAGAAACTTGCTAGGGACATTCTAAATCTCTATTATAGGCTTTTTCTAGGCTACTTTATCAAATCTCATGAAACCAAGAAGTTTGGTCTGTGACTTTCATGATCAAGGGCGTATTTTTTGTACTTGAGAAGCATAGAATAAACTCCTTTTGGTACAGGAAATGGATTATAGCCTGAAATAGCCACAGTTAAATCCAGAAGAGGGGATTTCAAATAAGGGATGTTTAGAAGATGCTAGAAGAAATGGAAATGAGAAAGAGAATAAATAGTGGAATTTGCAATGGAGCCGTGGAACATTTTGCTCATGTGGAAAGAGAAGTGCTAGTACAGAATTTTCAATATCCTAAAGCCATTAAGTCATTAAGTCATTATCTCTGCTTTTTTTTTTCTTTTAATTGATCTATACTAAGTCTATGGGGGCTTCAAAATGTGATGTTGGATGATTCATAAAAACGTTGTACAGCATTTATTCCTCCATGGGAGAAAGATGTGTTTTTATTTTCTGTGATGTTTTTCCTTCTCAGGTTATCTGTCTTCTCATGTGTGCATAATGCTAAAGTGGAGCCACCAGTTCTAAATACTATGCAGTCAATTTTAAAACTGTGAGCCAGAGTTAAGGGCCAAAAAAAAAAAAAAAAATCTAAAATCACCATTCTGTTTCGGTGCTTTTGAAATACTGTGTGCTTTACCTTTAGGTAATGGTGATTCATTTCAGACTTCTCTGAAGACTGTTGGAAATTGTGTAGGTTCCATTGTAAAAGTATTAGACTAATGGCAGAAAAGAAATATTTGTATATATGAAAATAAAATATTTGATCCCTTTCATGTGGCAGGTACATAATTAATAGAGGTAACTAACTGAGAGAATAAATTAATGAAAAGTGAAGAGGTTTTATGGGTTGTGAAGAATTATGGCTCGGGAAATATTAGAAATCTTATACATAGTTTTTGAAATATATTTTGAGGTCATCATAGTATGTTGTGATAAAGAAGAACCATATGTATATTGAAGGAAATAGAAAATAGCTTAAGAGAATCTGATGTACTTTGTTTAAAAGATAAGTTGTGAAATAAATAGGAATTGGCTTGGAATTGCAAAAAGTTGTGTCTTTTAAAAAAGGAGAGATTAGATATAGAAAAACTAAATGAATAAACATAAAATAGAACAATTGATTTTTTTAACCTCAATTTACAGAATATGTGGCTCCAAATTTCACCTAGGGGCAAAGTTCTGCATACTAAAATTTTTATGCATTTACTAAAACCATTCTAATTGCATGACTTTATTCTAATCTTTATTAATGGTAAAAATATTCAGTAATTATATTATTGAACCATAAATTTACCAAAAATAGGCCGAGCGTGGTGGCTCATGCCTGTAATCCCAGCACTTTGGGAGGCCAAGGCAGGCGGATCATGAGGTCAGGAGATCCAGACCATCTTGGCTAACATGGTGAAACCCCGTCTCTACTAAAAATACAAAAGAAAAGAAAAATAGCTGGGCTTGGTGGTGGGCTCCTGTAGTCTCAGCTACTCAGGAGGCTGAGGCGGGAGAATGGCGTGAATCCGGGAGGCAGAGTTTGCAGTGAACTGAGATCGCACCACTGCACCCCAGCCTGGGTGATAGAGTGAGGGAGACTCCTACTCAAAAAAAAAAAAAAAAAAAAAAAAAAAAAAATTACCAAAAATATCTAACTAGATAGTTTTGGATTTGTCCTTCTATGTAATGACTAAAACGCTGTTAGAATATGCTAGGTATTGCTATCTTCAGTTGAGATTAATACCAAGTAACTTGTCTAAAATAACATTTCAGGTAAGGGATAGGACAAAAATTAAGGAATACATGACCCTAAATTAATGTTCTTCCTATTCTAAAAGGCCTCCTAGCATTCAGAGAGAGGAAATACACTTTAAATATATACACTATTTTTATCTTATTAATGAACATGAGAGTGGGGTAGATAGAAAGTGAGGTGGTTGGGGTTGTATTTTAGGCTGATTATGGAGAATCCTCTCTGATAAAGGGATGAAGGGATAAAATAAGAGATCTAAGTAGGGTAAGCAAACCTTCTCTGATTATAGAAAGGGTCAAGAGAGGAGCAATCCAGGCAAGAGAAGAAATATAAATGCCCTAAGGCGGAAGCTTAAGTAATGTGTTCGGCTGTGTGCAAAGACGCCAACATGGCTGGAACTCGGTTGTTAAGGAGGACATGAATTTAGAGATGTTGCCAGCACCAGGTCATCTAGGGACTTGTAGGCCACAGTAATTGTAAGAGGAAGTCAGAGAATTTAGAACACGGGATAAGTTGGCCAGAAGTGCATTTAAAAGTTTCATTTCGGCAGCAGTGTGTAAAAAAATTCTTTGCGAGTGTCAAACAGTGAAAACACCAGAATCAATCAGCTACCACAATTGTTTAAGGACTACTGGGGAAGTGGTCCCTAGATTTGGGACATATTTTCAAGATAGTGCCACTAGGAATTGCTAGCGGAGACTGGAGGGAAATTTTATTAAAAAGAGAGATGTCAAGACTTTCGGCTTGAGCTATTGGGAAAATTAAAGAAGAGTGGTCATGAAAACTTGTAGTATGTTAAGTGTACAATATCTGCTCAAAAAACAAATGAAAGTAGTAGTTCAAGAGGTTGAGGCAGAAAAAAAAGTTACATAATATCAACATATCAATGATATTCAAAAGTATGGGGCTGGATTACATCACTGATGGCATAAGAGTCATGGACAAGTGACGACGTACTCAACGCTGGAGACTCCAAACTTGAAAAGTAAAAAAAAATATGAAGAGGATACACAAAAAGAGCCTGAAAAAAACTTTTTGTTGTTGTTGTTGTTGTTGTTGCTGTTGTTGTTTTTAAAGGCAGGACTTCATGGTGTCCCAGGGGTCAAGTGAAGGAAATGTTTTAAGAAAGAGTAATCAATTATCTTAAATGTTAGTGCCATAAAATTCTGAATAATTATTAACCATTGAATTTGGTGATGTAGAGCTCAGTGGTGTTAGAATGAAATTTTAATGGAGTAGTGGAGAGAAAAATCTTTGAGGCAGGTTTAGAATAAAAAAGATGCAGTGGTAATACAGAGCAATGGTAAATCTTGTAGGAGCTTTGTGGAGATGAGGGATAGGGAAATAAAGTAAAAGTTAGAGGGGGAAATATATCTAAAAGAAAAGTTGTTTGCTGTGATAGGATTATTACAGCATGACTGTATGACAATGAAAAAATATAAAAGAGAATAATTCTGATGAAATTTTTAAAAAAAGAGGAGTAGGAAATAACCTGAATGAAATTCTTACACAGGTAAGAGGGGTACTAGTCAATGCACAAGTAATAATTAATAAGTCTCTTAATTTAGTTTTTTTTCAGAAAGCAGAGCATGAGACAAAAGCATGGCTGCATATAGTTTATTTAGAAATGTTTCCTGGAAGAAGAAGTAAGTGAGCAGGTAGAATGGGATAGAAAAAAGGAAAAGCCAGTAACAGTTGCACCATTGAGGATGTGCTTTTCAAAGAGATCAGATAAAAATACAGAATCCATTTCGAATTTTCTATTTGCTCACTTTACTCCACTTTAAACCACTGCCTTTCATATCCCCTATTTAAGGGTCATCTCTAGGTGTGTTCGTGATGATGATCATCATGATGATGATTATAATGATTGTATGTACTGAGTTTAACACACCCTAGGGAACATGACTGATGAATTAATTCAATCCCTGATATAAAATGGATTTTCCTTCCAAAAGTTATAAATAATTACTATGAAACTGTAGAATTATCAACTCTAATTATTCACTGAGAACATTGAGCAGGGTAGGAGAAGAGACATTTTTATTTGTTGAGGATGCTCACAGGGGCACTAGATGTTTGTCCACTAAGAGAAACCTTTTCTTCTGTACATCTCTGTTGAAACTAACTTAGAAACAGGCTTGTATCTAAATACACTTTACACAAAAGATAAAGCCCATAGAGTTTTATATGTAATAGGAGACATTTCAAATTGTTAGTGTAAGAAGTGTATTTATGGTCCTGTGTGGGAGTCTAATAATGCCTATTACCTATGGTAGATGCGCATGGATATTGACTCATTCTGAATTAGTTAGCACCATTAGTCATAGAATTTCACAATATGTCAGAGTATTTGCTTTTGTCTTCACTTTTACTGAAGTATAAGCAGGTTAAGTGACTTGCCAATGATCGTCAAACATGTTGGAGAAGAAGCCAAGAATAGATTCTTAAGATTATGACTCCAAGTTATTTATTTCACTGTACTTATTGACTTTACCTACTGCTTAGCCATTTGTTGGGCACATTTACAATAAATATAACGAAAAATGGCATTCCAATTTTTAAAATAAAGCTTTACCTTATACTTCTGGCAGAATGAAAACAGACTAAGTTTGCAAGGCAAATGCAGATTTTTGACGAAAGTCTCCTTTTAACAACTTGGATCATTCATATAATTTCTTAAAGTCACAGTTTCTACATCTGCAAAATCAATACAGTAGTTTGTTAGATACCGTTTAACTCCTGTGTTCTATTTTTCAAGCAGAAGATAACTGAAGATTTGGTCATTTTAACTTCATTTGTGAGGTGTGTATCGTTACCATTTGGTTTCTAATCAAATATTACCCTCATCTATTATGAAGAATCTTAAAAGTGCACATTCTTAGGACTCAGCCATGACAAGGCTCCACTAGGAAGTCCATTGTTAAGTTTACCTCTTTCTCCTAGAGCGTGAGCTAATTGAGCTTTCTTAGAGTCTAATAGTATCTTTCCATTACTTCTAGAAATATATATGTCTGTGGAAATCTCAGGTCCACTTTCAGAATTAAATCTCATGAAAGAGCTTGCCTCTTTTGTTCCCTGATATATATATTGTTCCCTAACATATAATATATAAAAATATATGTATGCATATATGTATACATGTATATATACACATGTATATGTATGTACATGTGTATATGTATGTATAGATGTATACATATGTACATATACCTATATGTATACATATATACGTGTGTGTGTGTGTGTTTCTGGTGACTGGAAGTGTCTAGCTCATAGTAACAAAAACAACTTGTATGAATTTATTAGACACCAAAAGAGCTATAACTCTACCCTATACAGTCTCAGAGACACCATTGGCATAATGCCCATGATAAAAACACAAGACACATAATAAAATGATTAGATAATACTAAATATTTCTTAACATCTCACCTCCACTTCAAGGCCCAATTCCCAGAAATTATTTGCTTTATTTTTTGTATGTTTTTAGTTCCTATAAATGTTGCCCACACAATTCTAATGAAAATGTGTGTACCTCTATTTTTGATCTTATCAGTCTCTGCTCTGAAAGACCAGGAAATTGGTTTACCAACCTGATCTGTACATCTGAATGCTTTATGAACTTGTTTCTTGTATTAGCAAAATTCTGATTGCCTCTACTTATTCTTACATGTCTATATCTGGCTATTCCAAATCTAAATAGATTTTTTCTTATCTTTGCTTCTTAAAATGAGGAAATTAGATCCTGCCTTTATTTACTTCTAGCCCTCTATACCCAAACTACTCCTTGTTAAGTCATTTTGATACAGACAGGAGGCTGAAAAATATGGGATAGAAGAGGATGGTCCCCAGCAAAGGTCCCACCCTCAAGCCTGGAAAACTGCAGCCCTAGAAGGGAACAGGCATTCTTGCTTTTGCACCCAGATATTGCCTTTTCCAAGACCACTCTGGCCTGCCATGCTCCTATCTTGTGCCCATATAAACCCCAAGCTCCACTGGCAAACTGACAGAGAGGTATGGCAAAGAAGGAGAGAAGAGAAGGAGTGTCTGAACATTGAGAGAAATTCAGCTGGGGATGGTTGGAGAGGAGATTGGCTGGGGGAGAGCTGAACTCAAGGGGAAGATCAGAACATCTTCCCACTCCATCCCCTTTCCAGCTCCCCATTTATCCCACTGAAAGCTACCTCTGTCACTCAATATAATCCCTGCATTCATCATCCTTCAAGTCTGTGTGACCTGATTTTCCCTGGATGCTGGACAAGGATCCAGGTATCAAGAGGTCAGGGTGTAAAAGGCTGTCACCCTGACTCTCCACTGAGCTGGTTAATATTTAGCCATCTACAGATGGCAAAGTTAAAAGAGAATTGTAGCACTCCTAGATACTGC
This sequence comes from Rhinopithecus roxellana, assembly GCF_007565055.1. Classification (NCBI taxonomy): domain Eukaryota; kingdom Metazoa; phylum Chordata; class Mammalia; order Primates; family Cercopithecidae; genus Rhinopithecus; species Rhinopithecus roxellana. Next base: position 36,185,708 of record NC_044558.1, read on the forward strand.
CATGGGGCCGAAGCCAAAATGCACTCGCCTCGGCTCACCTGTGTACTCCCCTTCCCATAAGGAGTTTGAGCATGCAGCAGCCAAATAAACAAGTGACTCCCTTCATGAGGGGTCCCCTGAAGGGGCCAAGGGAATTCTCCCATTTTGTCTGTGATCTCACTCAGGATCCAGCACACAGATGAGTACAGATGTGGAATTGTTGAATCTACCTCTTTTCCAAGACCTTGCCATTCTGCTCTTCCTTTTGGGTGAAAGGAATGTTGGCTCTGTTTCTCTTCATGGGGGGTTAGCCATCATATGGAATCAGGACAAGGCCCTAGGTCAGCTGAAGGCATCTGGCTGAAGCCATTCCTGGCTGTGCTGGATCGCCCCTGGACTGGCTCCTAGTTTCCAACCACAGGTGGGCATTGGCCAAGATCCCCAGATCTTACTATGGTATCTCTTCTTTCTTCACAGTTTGAAATGGCGTCTATTTCTTCCTTTATAATGTTAAGGGTTTTGCTACAGACAGCAACAATAATATTAAGTAGAATGAGCATTTGGCCCAGCCGTCAGAGGTGCAATTCAAAATAACATTGTGTCTGTTTGTTTTTAGAGGTATGACCTCAAACCTCACCCCAATGGTCACAGGAATGTGTGTAGACAGGCACACATTTCAGACTTAATCTAAACAGACCCATGCAGTCCCTGAAATACTTCTTTGTCCCAAATTTGATTCCAGGCATCAGGTTGAGGCCCTAGAAATGAAAACCAGATCTAAGGAATCCAAAGTCACTAATGGGCACAATGTAAATGAGCAGGACCAATTCCTGCTGATTAAACCCTTGCTTCATGGAAGGAGACCATGCCCCATGACATGGATGAGGCTCAGGAAACTCAAAGATTGTCAACAGCAGGGGAGATAGGGCATGTGTGGGTAGGAGCAGACACTCCCAGCCCCTAGGGAACCTTGTTAACCTGGGTGAAAGCCATTTTGGCACCCATGGGTGGCATCTGCCAAGGTCTCCCAGACTTGGGGACACAAAGATGGAAGAGAGAGGGGGGATGCCCACTTTCTCTCCATCACACCCTGAGTTATCATAGAAAGAAAGAAGGGAAATCAAGGACATCTTTACTACCCTGTCTTTCAGAATGGACAACTGGCTATCTTCACTTTCCCCAGTTTATCTCCTCTGGAGTGTATCCTGAACCACTAAGACTGTTTTGACCCTCAGACTCTGGAGGAAAAATGCCTCACAGCCTACTGCACAAAGGTTTGGCCATATTATAACAGACTAGGTTGGCCTCAGGAAGGAATCATTTATTTTGATACCATCCAGAAGTTGGACCTTTTCTGTAGGCAAGAGGACAGATGGTCTGAGGCCCAATATGTCCTGGCTTTCTATACCTTGCAGTGCAATCCAGACCTTTGTCAATAGTGCAGGATTGACTCAGCCTTCCTGTTTGCCATCTCAGGAGAGACTGCGAGCAGCAATCCCAGGGAGCTAAAGAAGTGAATCGGGCCAGACATGGTGGCTCACTTCTGTAATCCCAGCACTTTGGGAGGCCAAGGTGGATGGATCACCTGAGGTCGAGAGTTCGAGACCAGCCTGGCCAACATGGTGAAACCCCGTCTCTACTAAAAATATAAAAACTAGTCGAACTTGGTAATAGGCACCTGTAATCCCAGCTACTTGGGAGGCTGAGGCAGGAGAATTGCTTGAACGCAGGAGACGGAGGTTGCAGTGAGCCAACATTGTGCCATTGCACTCCAGCCTCGGTGAGAGAGTGAAACCGAGTGTCAGCTCCCTCCAGCCCCACTCCTCCAGGTCCACCCTGACCTCCTTATCCAGCTTCAGTCTCTCACTTTCCCTGTCCTGGAAGTCCTCGCCATAGGCAAGCCCCAGTTTCGATCTTGCCACTTGAACAGATGCCTAGTGAGTTTGGCCTCAGTAGGGTCCAGGTCTCCTTTTTCTCTATAGGACTTAAAGCAATTTAAGGGGGATTTTGGCAAGTTTTCAGATGACCCTGACAGATACATAGAAGCTTTCCAGAATTTAACGCAGATACTTGAACTTTCCTGGAAAGACATTATGTTACTTTTTGTGTGTGTGTGACAGAGTCTCACCCTGTCGCCAGGCTGGAGTGCAGTGGTGCAATCTCAGCTCACTGCAACCTCCACCTCCTGAATTCAAGTGATTCTTCTGCCTTAGCCTCCGAGTAGCTGGGACTACAGGCACGTGCCACCAAGCTGGGCTAATTTTTGTATTTTTACTAGAGATGGAGTTTCACCATATTGGCCAGACTGGTCTCAAAATCCTGACCTTGTGATCCACCCACCTCAGCCTCCCAAGGTGCTGGGATTACAGGCATGAGCCATCAAACCTGGCTGACATTATGTTACTTTTGAATCAGACCTTGATGAACACTGAGAATCAGGCTAACTTGCAAGCAGCAGATAAATTTGGGTATGAGTTTTTTATCACATATATCGTCAGGAATGGGCGATCCTTATCCAACTGGAAGAGATGCAGTACCAGTGAATGACTCTGGATGGGATCCCAGTGACAAGATTGGGAACTGGAAGAGGAGACACTTTCAGGTGTTCATAATGGAGAGTTTACATACAACTAGGACCAAGCCTCTCAGTTACACCAAGTTATCCATGATAGACCAAGGATGTGATCAGAATCCCACTGCCTTTCTGGAAAGGTCAAGAGGGGCCTTGGTAAAGCACACCTCTCTATCTCCTGATTCTGTCAAGGGACACCTAATCCTGGATAATAAATTTATTAATCAGACAGCACCTGATATCAGGAGGAAGTCAAAGAAACAGGCCCTGAGACTGGATAGTACATTAGAGGATCTCCTGAAAGTGGCTACCTCGATCTTTTACAATAGAGATGGGGAGACACGAGAAAGAGACAGAAGCTTTGATGGCCATCATACAAGCCCATAAACCCCATAATTTTCAGGGTGAACCTAATAACTGCTACAGATGTGGCAAGAACAGTTATCTCTCTTCTAAAATTTAACTATTCCCATAGAAGGTTTAATTTCTTTCAACAGGATGAAACATCTTGGGGTACAAGTTGTTAGTATACTTTATTTCTTATTTCTGTAATCTTTGTCACTAGATTCTTTTCTTGTATAATACAAGTTTAACCCAAGCGTACTTAATCTTATAAAGTTTGGGTTTTTTTGTTTGTTTCTTTGTTTGTTTTTTCTCTCACCTAGAAGCTATCAAACTCCAAATGGTTAGTCAACTGGAGCCTCAGATGATGGCTCCCTTTTGCTGGGCACCCGTAGATCAGATCTGGGAGTAATCAGACTGCCATTTTCCCCAAAATAATGCCCCCTGTCAGCAGCTAAGATTGGTTGTTGTTCATATTCTAATGTGCCTCTTCAGAGGCAAACAATGATACAGACAGGAGGCAGGGAAATACTGGGTAGAAGAGAGAGGTTCCACAGCAAAGGCCCCACCCTCAAGCCTGGAAACCTGCAGCCCTAAATGAGAACAGGTATTCCTGTTTTTGTGGCCAAATGTTGCCTTTTCCAAGACCACTCTGGCCTGCCATGCCCCTATCCTGTGCCCATATAAACCCCAAGCTCCACTGGCAGAGCAGCAGAGTAGTACAGCAGATAAATAGAGAAGAGAAGAAGCATCCGAACATGAAGAGGAGTTCGAGCTGGGAGCAGTGGCACATGTCTGTAATTCCAGTAGTTTGGGAGGCCAAAGTGGGTGGATCACTTGAGGTCAGGAGTTCGAGACCAGCCTAACTAACATGGTGAAACCATGTCTACTAAAAATACAAAAATTAGCCAGGTGTGGTGGCAGGTGCCTGTAATTTCAGCTACTTGGGAGGCTGAGGCAGGAGAACCACTTGAATCTGGGAGGTGAAAGGTGCAGTGAGCTGAGTTCACACCATTACACTCCAAACTGAGTGACAAGAGCAAAACCTCTATCTCAAAAAGAGAGAGAGAGAGAAAAAAAAAAAAAAGAAAAAAAAAAAGGAGCTTGGCTGGGGACAGAGAGGAGATCATCCACAAAATGGCCAAACTCCAGGAGAAGATAATCTTCCCACTCCATCCCCTTTCCAGCTCCCCATCCATCCCACTGAGAGCCACCTCCATCACTCAGTAAAATCCCTGCATTCACCATCCTTCAAGTTTGTGTGACCTGATTCTTCCTGGATGCTGGACAAGGACCCAGGCACCAAGAGGGCAGGGTGTGAAAGATTGTCACCCTGACTCTCCACTGAGATGGTTAGTATTTAGCCATTTAGTTTTGTGGACAGCAAAGCTAAAAGAACATTGCAACACTTCTAGACACTGCAGTGGGGCTGGACCCAAAAAGTGCCCGCCCTGGCTAACCTGTGTGGTGTTCTCTCATAAAGGGTTTTCACGCATAGCAGCCGAGTAAATGAGCCACCTGCTTTGTGAGGGGTCCCACAAAGGGGACAAGGGAATTCTCTCATCTCAATTTGTTTTTCGGTGTGAAGATATGCCTGCTGTTTGTTGCAACAGCTCCGTTCCACCTTTATGAATGTTTCTATTGCAATGAGATTCTGGTTACATTCTGCAAATGGGGGTCATTAATAGGAAATGGAAGGGATAAGTTTTATTTTTCTGCTTCTGGTAGTAAACATGGTATATCTTTTTCCAATCTTTTAACTTTCCTGCTTTTTGTACTTAAAGTGTCTTTTTTCTTCTTATTGATAGCATATATTTGGATATTGCTCTTTATGCCATCTGACAATTTGGCTTCTAACTACAGTATTTAGCCCACTTATATTTAACATAATTATTGATAAAATTAATATTTAACCAACCACCCCCCTTTTTATTTAGTTTTGTCTCATAAAATAAGTGTTCTAATTTCTCTAAAAAATGTGTAGAATTGGTACTATTTCTTATGTTTTTGGTAGAATATGCCAATAAATCCTTCTAGGCCTGATGTTGAAATTATAAAGGAATTTTTAATTAAAAATGTAATTTCTCTAATGTATTTAGTACTATTCACACTTTGTGTATTTTAAAGCCCACTTTGTCAGTTTATGTCTTCTAAGGAATTTGTCTATTTCATCGAAGTTGTTAAATTTATTGCCAATAAGTTGTTTATAATGTTTCCTTTTACTGGCTATAGTATCTATGTTATCCTTTATTGACTATAGAATGTATAGTGATTTTTTTTCTTTATTTCAAATATCAGTCATTTTCTTTCCCTCTGGTCAGTCTGCCATAAGTTTTATCAATATTATTGATCTTTTTTTTAACTGCTTTTGGTTTAATTGATATTCTTTATTAATTTCCTATTTTTTAGTATACTAATCCTTGATTTTATGTTTATTATTTCTTGCATTCAACTTAATTTGCATTTAATATTTTCTTCCATTCTCAGCTTTTTTGGGTGAAAACTTAAGCCATGGATTTGAGATATTTCTATTTTTCTTATATAACATGTAAATCTATACATTTTACTGAAAGCAGTCATTTTTGTGTATCCTAAAATTTTTATTTCTGGCTGGGAATGCTGGCTGGCTCATGCCTGTAATCCCAGAATTTTGGGAGGCCAAGGCAATTTTGAGCCCCAGAGTTAAAGATCAGCCTAGGTAAAATAATGAGAACTCATCTCCACAAAAAATTAAAAATTAGCCAGTAGTCATGGTTCCTGCCTTTGGTACTGACTATTGGGAAGGCTGAGGCAGGAGCATCACTTGAGCATGGGAGGTCAAGGCAGCAGTGAGCTGTAATCATGCCACTGCCCACCAGCCTAGGTGACAGAGCGAGACTCTGTCTCAAATATATATATATATTATATATATATATATATTATATATTTCTTGTGCTTTCAGTTTCACTCAGGTTAAAATGGCTTATACTTTCCATTGCAAGTTTTTTTTTTTAATCCATGTTTCATTTAGGTTGTGTTTAATTTCAAGATAGATAGGAATTTCCAGATAGCTTTACTGATTTCTGGTTTATTTAATGTATTGATTTATAGTTTAATATCCTAGTCAAAAGACATACTTTGGACTTTTTTTTAACAGAGAATTTGAAAACATTGAATACTCAGCTATTGCTGGGTGACCTGTTCTATAAATATCAATTAGATCAATTTTCTTTTTAATGTCCTTTTAGTGTTCTATATTTTCACTGATTTTCTGTCTTTTTGTTAAAGCTAAAACCAATAGAAGCATGAATGTTGAAAACTTAAATAATAACTTTCCCCTCTCATCTCCTTCTGATATTCCAAGTACACATATTTAAGTCGGTTGGTGACCTAAGTTGTAAGGTGACTGCAGTTGTTACATTGGTCACTGCAGCTTCGTTCATTTTTATCCATTCTTTTTTTCCATCGTGCTTTATTGTGAATATTTTCTATTTCTACATCCTTATGTATAGTGAGCCTATGTTCTGCAGTATCTAAGCTGCTTTCAAGTCCATTCTGTAAATTTTCATCTTGGATGTTATACTTTTCATCTATTAGAAAGTTTATTTAGGTCTTTTTCATAACTTCCATTTCTCTTTTCAATATGTTCATCTTTTCCTTTAAATACTTTTACCTAATGATAACAGATATTTCAGTGTCCTTGTCTGATAACTCTATTTTCTTCCTTCTTTCTAGATGTGATTTTATTAACAAAATTTTTGTCACATTTTCCTGCTTCTTGCTATGGCTAGCATTCTTTTAAATCGTATTCTGAACATTATGACTCCATGTCTGGACATCATTTTCTTCCTTTAAACACTGTTGAGCTTTGGATTGACAGGGAATTAAATTACTAGTGATTCTATCTGTTACTTTTGAAACATGTTTTTAATATTCATTTGGTTGATTTGGGGTAGCTTTTATTAAGTCCACAGTTTGTTTCCTCTACTACGGTGTGTCTTTCTGTGGTCTGTACTGAATGTCCTTTATGGTTAATAAGAACTCTTGTCTCCGGTTAATTGAAATTTGAATCGTTTGACTGTATGGAGTGTGGTTCAGCTCACAGCTTTCTAGTTGCTCTGCCTTGTGGAGTTTCACCCCATGCATGTGCAATTTAGTACAGTCATTCATCATTTAACAATGGGGATACATTCTGAGATGTGTATCATTAGGTGACTTTATCATTGTGTGAACATTATAGTGTGCTTACACAAAACTAGATGGAATAGACTACTATACACCTAGGCTAGGTGGTGTAGCCTATTGCTACTATTACAAACCTGTACAGCATGTTACTGTACTGAATATCATAGGTGATTTCAATACAATGGTATTTCCATATCTAAACATAGAAAAGGAACAGTAAAAATATGATATTATAATTTTATGGGACCACCATTTTAAGTGCCATCCACTGTGGACCAAAATGCAGTACCTACCAGTAGCTGTGATGGTTAATTTTATGTGTCAAATTGGTTTGAATAGAGTACTCAGTTATTTAATCAAACACTAATAAGTGTTGTTGTGAAGGTGTTTTGTGGATGTGGTTAACATCTACAATCAGTTGATTTTAAGATTACTCTTGATAATGTGGGTGAGCCTCATCCAATCAAATTGAAGGCCTCAAGAGTAAAAACTGATGTTTTCTGGAGAAGAAAAGATTCTACCCCATGACTGTAGCACCAACAACTACTTGAGATTTCCATCTGCCAGTCAATCCCTTAAAATCTCTCTCTCTTGCTCTCTCTCATTAGCTCTGTTTTATTAGAGAAGTCTGACCTATTTCAGTAGTCAATAAAGACCACTTTATTGTCACAGGGATAAGGAGTGGAAATTTCTGAAACTTTTTTAAAAGTAGTGCTATTCAGCTCCTCCTTTCTGGAATTTAGCTCTTCAACTTTCAAGTGCCACAAAATCTGTGAAATCCAATCTCTGGCTTCTCAATTTAACAAGATGGCACTCTCTACTTAGTCCTTTCCTTCCTGATCTTTGTTTTGTAATGTGCACCAGGCAGAATTTGGAGGAAGTCATAGGGTTTACATCATTTGTTTCTTTTCTTTCACTGATCACAGTTCCACACTGCCAGTTGTCTAATGACTGAAAGCAGTTGTTTCATATATTTTGTCTAGTTTGTCCAGTTGTTTATGACAGGAGGTTGAATTCAGTCCTTCTTACTCCATTGTGGTCAGAAGTTTGTCTCTTCATCATTAATAAGGCAAGAGCTCAATCAACTAAGAATCTCCATTTTAAAATGTAAAAAAAACATATTTTATTAGGAAACAAATATTTATTGTTCTGTTTTCAACAAACTAGAGATAGAAAAATTTTATATAAATGCATTTTCCCTCATATGTTTGCATTGCAATTTATTTTCACACTGAAGTAGCCTTCCATTTTGATATGAATTAGTGTGTAATCAATCTTTTCTGTCTTCTTTTGCTATCTTGATAGGGAGTCTGAATAAACCCTGGTCCACTGAAAGGTCACAATCTATTATTTGTTTAATACGTTATTTTGTATGTGCTCAGAACCATGATCTTTGGGCATTCTTGACAAATGTATGTAATAGACCTCTCATCCCTACATTGTGACTTGGGCTGGTCACAAAAAAATTTTATAAATTTCTTTTATTGCTTTGGGGCATCAGCTCACCATACGTTGAAAAAAAAAAATCCTTTCTGAGCCTAATGTTGTAATTCCCATTCCCTCCTCTTCTTACCACTTTTCTGGGTTAATGAGTTTATTCAGAACTTTTCCTCCTGTGTTCACATGCTGCTGCTCTTTTTCTTCTTTTATTGATTCATTTCAGGTCTAGTATAACTGGAAAATTACTCTTTTCACAGCATTACATTTTTGTATTATTTTCCATTTCAGTGAGTATATGATGGATATAAGACTTAGTTTCCTTTCCTATGTAATAATGATTGAGTTGCACATAATGAACAAATAGAAAATGGTTTATTTGAAATAGCCTAATGGAAGCACTTTTCCTTGTTTAAAATACACAGTATCTTCCATTTTTATGTCTATTTGATGCTATTTCTCAACTCTCAATTTAGCTTTCCCTGGTGGGAGTCATCATTACTTGCTCTTGGCAAGCAGAAAAATTGCAACATAGTCATTTAGTTTCTCCCATTTCCTTTATCCCATATTTTTTTTAAGTCACCCCTGTAATGAGATGGTCGTAAAGCTATTTCGTTTGCATTCTCCAGTTCCATTTTTTTTTTCTCTTCTGAATTATTATTCTATGTACCTTGTACTCAATTGAATCCCAGGTTAAAACTTTGTGCGTTAGCCATATGTATTCTCTCAGTCACGACCAGAGTAGCTGTGTTTTGACCAATATTTATACATTCTGAAGAGTGTAGTTATTGTATAACCCTGATTTGTGTCATATTAATATCTATCACAATTACGTTAATATTATTAGAAAATAAAATCAGTCGATGGGATTTAATGTCTTCATTATCTGTTGCATTACTTTTAGTTTTATGGTTATCTTATCAAAAATAATAAATTCATTGAAGACACTGAAAGAACATTACTCAAAAAATTTGTTATTTTATTTTGCTTCCTTAGCACCTAGGGTGGTGAAAATGTCTAGTCAATAAATAGTATTTGTGTGAAATCAATGGGGTCATTTAAAGCATTTTCAAATGTATGTTGAAAATGGTATGTTGTGATTTTAACATATCATCATATTAAGAAATAAATATTTCATATTTGGAATCATGCTATTCTCATTTTTTTTCTTTGTCACACAAAATTTCAGTTGGCTGACAATCATTTTAATATAGAATCTGAAATCATCTTCTCCCTGAAACTCTGCCACTGTTAAACTGAAGACTTTTACATATATTGGCTAAAATAAATACTTCTCTCTCTAGGTAAGTTTATTTTCATCAACAGATTTTTTCTTTTTTAATGTCTAATATAATTTACCATGGTTAGGTAAAAATCTGTGAAGACATGGGGATCAATGTTATCATCTTTTTAAAATTTTGAATATCCATTTTAGCTCATTTAAAATAAAACTACCTAATTCATAAAATATAGCACTCTATTATTTCCTACTCCCAATTCTGTAACAAAAGTTTTGGATACTTTTGGTTTAAAGCTTGCCATCATTGTGTTATTTTTATAATATTTAAAAGTATTTGGTAAAAACTGATTTTAATACTGTTTACATAGCATTATCTGAAACTATACATTGTTTAAACAGTCAGTATTCAGTTTTTGTTCTTAATGCTGCTTTTAAGAGTATTTTTTTCAATGTTAAAATAAAAGTTTTCTTATATTCTTTTTATTCGTAAAGATGATAATAGCACAGGTGGATAAGTAAACTTAATGTGAAAATATAAAACATGTAAAAAACTGTTAGGTTAGTCAAAGTTTTAAGAGAAATGTGCCTATTATATTCCTTGATTATCTTTAGGTACACCAAAATAGGGAGCCTCCACTTAGCCCTTAAAATGCTATAATTATTCCTCACCTGTCGTGTCACCTCTGACTTCCATCATCTCTTATAAATTATATGTACTAAATATTAACAGCAAATTCAGGGACCTATGGACCTTTGATTGGTATTTATGTGTTACTTTTAATTTTTATGTGACTATTTTTACAGTTAGATACCTAAGGTCGTCATTTCCTTGAGCACACTCTTTTTGTCACACACTTACTTTCTAACCTACCACTGTCTGATGTTGTTTCAATGGGTATGAATATTGATCTTGTTTTATAGCTTGACAATGGAACACTACAGTTTATTGCATGTCTAAAATTTTGAATGATATCACTTATAAAGAGATCGTATCTTCTTACTGATATTACATGACTTTATTTGAAGATGGGTTATATTTTTCCTGTTAAATATTATTTTTTTTCGCTTGTTAAATTATTTGGGATGAACACATGGCAGACACAATCAGACAATTGAGCTTAACTTTAGTCTGCTACTACTTCTGTAAATTTAAACATACATTTAAACATTCCTGGCCTCTTGCGTTGATAAAATAAATTGGTAGACTGGATTGTCTACCAATTTTAGCTTTCAGTTTTTATAACCTGGTTTCTATTTCACATATTCTATTAGATAGAAATTGTGCAGAAGCAATGTTGGTCATAGGAGAAAGGATTAATCTAGGCTAGACAGATAATCATTGGCAGAGGAGTAAAATGGAGCATAGTGATATAAACCAGTAATAGATGTGTTGCTTTTCCACCCTGGGTCATTGCTGTTACACAGATTATACGTGCTTACACCTCATCTCTACCCCAAGTTTCTCCACCATTTAGGTCATGCAGAAGAGATTTTTCAACAAGCTGGCCTTTTGTTCTTTTGGAAACTTTAGTCTTATAGACTTTCCTATCAACTTTTCCTATGACCATAGTCACACTCTAGAGCACCAGTCTTTAATAGTGTTTAACCTCAGAAATTGTGACAAACATTTGGCTCCCCAAACACAGTCTCTAAACTTTTCATTTTCCTTCTCAGCTACTATTAGAAAACGTTCTTCCCCTTATATATTATTTTCTTCCGTATTATCTTTTTTGGATATCCTCCTGACCTCAACTATATGCCTAAATTCTCCAGTGAAACACAGTCTCCAATCTTTCGTTTTCCCTCTCAGTTACTACTACAGCAAATGTTCTTCCCCTGGTATCTTGTTTTCTTTCATAATATCTTACTGGGATTTCCCCCTTACCCCAAATATATGCCTACATTCTCCAGTGAAACTCAAAACCTGGAGTATGTAATGTTAGCCTTCTTAATGCCTGTATTCAGATTGCTGAGCCTTAATGGATGCATACCGAACCACCAGGCAGATCAATAGAAATCTGTTCATTTATAATCACTAGCATCAGTGCCCCTGTGATGACTTGTGCAATCAATGACTTAAAACAACTTTTACAGCTTTGTAAAACTGTCCATTATTCTCATCACATTGAACACCATTAGTTGAAAGTCACAATTTCTCTTCAGACAGAAAAGAGGAAATGTAAGAAAGAAATTCGTTCAGATTCCCATTACTAATCTACAAACCAGTATATATTTTTACACCTTCTCTATTCTTTCCTTTCTGCCACAATACTGGAGTTGTCGCTCTTCCTTTCTAAAAATTAAGTGTTTAAATTTTTCTTTAGATTATTTTATTCCTCCTCCCTTTCAATCTAGTATCTTCAGCTTTTAAAATGGGATTAGCTCTGCTCATCTATATTTATACATATTACAAACATTCCAATATGACAAAAAGGCCTCTATTTAAGATATCTACAACTTCAGATAGACTTTTATGTTCTTCTTTCTTCAGGCTAATTTTCTGAAACCTTTGTTTCTATTTAATTGTCTACCATTTGCACATCTACCATTCAACTGAAACCACCCTGCTAAATGGCTCTAATGACTTCCAGGTCACTCTGATGCAGTGGCCACTTTTCAGTCTTCTTGTGTAGGCTCTATCTTTCTGAATAAATGATACTCTCATTGACACAATATCTTCTCTTTAAATTTGATCCCACTTTCTTCAAGTATTTTTCCTACTTTTAAAATTCCTTCCATTGGTTTATACGTGTATACCATCTTTCACCACCGAATTTCCTCATGCCTTCTTTCCCAACTCTATTTTCAATTTACCCTATCTTTCATGTTTTACCATGTCTTGCCAAAGCTAGGAAGTATATATTTCTAGTATGTACCCTTTTGAGCTTCAATTGTGTCTTCCTGTCTATCTGATCTATCTATCTATCTATCTATCTATCTATCTATCTATCTATCTATCTGTCTGTCTTTACCTATCCATCCATTCATCAATATAATTTATACTGTATATGCAAAAAGTTTATTATGCTGGAGTTTCTCTGAAATTCCCAGAGGTGTAAAAGGAATTCTTTTAAGGTAGCACTCTTGTTCTCTTTCTGACCTCTCAATTACTCCTTGCCATAAGAAAAGAGACTTATCTGATCAGTGATTTTTGAAGAAAGAACACATCATGCTTAGTTCAGTTTTTTTCCTTTACTTTTATTGTGACAACTTTTTCAGTATGCTATTTTTCATTTAATCTTAAGGTATACTCAATTGCTCCAATCAGGAAGATAAAAGTTGATTTTATCTTTTTCCTCACTCTCTTTATCCCTACATGGCCAGTTAACCCTCCACTTCCCCAAACTGTCACTGTCATCTTTCTATTTCTGCTTTCCCATCTCTCTTTTCTGACTTCTATACTGGTATCATAATTGGTGTTCCTTCATCACTTCTTGCATCCTGTAGAGCTCTAATTGATCTTCTAAAATGTATAGTTTTGTCATATTATTATTTTTAAAAAGTCTTCCAATGCTTATATTTAGACATAGGAAAGAGCCTAAATTTCTTTTTTTTTTTTTAATTATACTTTAAGTTCTAGGGTACATGTGCATAACGTGTAGGTTTGTTACATATGTATTTATCTGGTTTAAAATTGGTATGCAACTGGGTCCCTATAATTGCCTCACCGGCCACCTGTAAGATTGTTCCTTAAGAATTCATGGTAAGATCCTTCTCTTAATTATTCAATGTGTCATGTATTTTTAATAACTCAGAATTTTTATGCACCATTTTTCTTTCTCTCTGGAACAATATTTACCTTCTAAGTCTATAACTGTTCACTCACATAATGTCTATTTTTTTTTTCAAATTTCAGATCTCAGATTAAGAACCAATTATTATGGAAGTTCTTTATTGATCACTAAAATGGGTTAGACATACCTGTTGTAAGTTTATCCCTTTCTGAATATGCCACATAATAGTAATTATAAATCTAAATTAGTTGTTTGTAATGACTTGGACAATGTTTGTCTTTCTTACTAGACCATAAGCTCATGAGGGCAAGGCCTATTTGTTTTTCAATGCCATGCTGAGAATATTGAGATGCTGTAGGTATTTACTTACTAAATGAGTGGCTAATAAACAAATAGGAATTTTACATGCAAGAGAAAGGTGATAACAGATAATATGAAAATAAGGATTATTATTTTTATACCTGGTAAAATATAAGAAAGAGAGAAATTATGAACACCAATTGGCTTGAAATAACATAAAATTTTGTTTTGTGACTACTGCAGTGTTTCAATGATGTAAAATCATTATTACTTTTTTCAGAATACCAAAATTATGAAGATGAATATAACAATAATATACTATCCTAGGATATAACAAAATAAATATCTGAAAGACCATCTTTCAATATAATAACTATTATGTGTATTACATAAAAGTAAACATTTGTAATTGCTCTGAAAACTAAGGAAGAACAAAATGCAAATTATAACACTTCTTTATATTTATTTCGAAGCATTTATAATATCAACATAAATATCAATTTTCGCCTTAGTTTCTATTGTCAGTATATAAAAGCCTTGATATATTTCACTGTTGTGAAAGGCAACAATGGAAATGCCATTTTTTGTTAATCCACTCAGGCAGAATATTTCCAAATAAAACAGATTAAAATAGAATATTTTGGCCATCCTCCCTACCTTATTTTCTATCTTTTCTTATACTTTCCTAACACTTTCTTACCTTATGAGTAATCATTACTAGTACTATTAATATTGCTACTATTATTAATCATATATATTATTGAACACCATATACACACACACACATATATATCAGTGCTTTTTTTTTTTTTTTTTTTTTTTTTACTGAAACTTAACGGTTGGATCCTGTGGCACTATTATTACTCATTGTTTACACATGAGGGAAGGGCAACACAGTAAAGACTGCGTAATTTGCTCATGATCTCAGCCAGTAGAGGCAGCACTTGTTTGCAAACTCAGTAGCATGCCTGCAGATGATAGCGGGCACAGAAACCAGCCCTTGCTGCAGCAGCTCTGTTAGGACTGACTCTTGAAATGGGACTAGAGCAGATAATACCATATTCAGAATTATAGTGATTTGAGGATTATAAAATAATGCTAATAGAGCTGCTATAGCAACAGGTTGTCTCTGTGTCATAGAAAGAGCACTTCACTTGGAACCTGACAGACCCAAGCACAGAGTAAAAATGTATCCTATCTTGTGTGTCTTCAAGAAAGCCATTGGGTTTTTCTAAGGATTAGTCTCCCTATCTGACAAGAAGGATTAGGCATATCAAATTTATCTCAGTTCAAAGCTTCATTTTAAAGAAAGAAAAAATAATGAATATAAAGGTTTCTTGTGGCTCACGATAAAATTGGAGCCATAGTAAAGTCTAATTCATTTACATTAACATTGTGTTGTTAAAATGCAGAGGAAGAGCTAGGCAACACCTATTTTGAGACTTACAGTCTTGGGACTGTTAATTACTCCTTTAATCTCAATTTCATTGTCTGCAAAATGGACATATAAATTACTAATCCCATAAGTTATTTTAGGTTTTAGTATGATGACAAGTGCATCGTGTGAGGCATGTTTTAACTCCTCCATAAATGTGAGTTCTCTAATGACTTCTTTCACTGCTCTGGGATTCAGTGACCCAAGACTATGATTTTTGGCTTTTTAAAGTATTTGTTTATAGTTTTACCAGTTCCTTTCTGTCCTTTAGACCTTGGATCCTAAACTCAATTCGGGAGTATCCTTTGGAACTCTGATCCTAAACAAAACTAAACTGTATTTGCAAAATTACAATTTTCTCTTTTTCAGTTTTGTCATAATCACACTGGACTGGCCTTTTAACATGGTTCTCACTACTTTGTTCTTACTGGTTAAACAGCTTTGGTTTAACAGTTCTCTTTCGGACTGTGATTGAACCCTGAGTTTTTGCCCACTTGCTAGGGGCTTTGCATTGCTCTTTTGTTTGTGTATAAACATGCCACTTTAAAATAGCTTTGTAGGAAATTAATTTTATTTGCAACTTGTGCATGGTACTGACAAGGTACAATACTTCATTACTCTGTTTATGTAATGTAAGTATTTAGAGTGCCACAAGATATCATTTTCTAAAACTGCCATTGACCTAGCTTGTCTACTAATTTAGTTCTTTTAATATGGGGAAAAACTAGCATGCTTCCTTTCCACTTTATCCTTCAGCTTTTAGAATGGTAGCTCCAAAAGAGGCAAGTTTGGATGGATAAGTGCCATTTTCTGGAAGGGTGTCACGTACTCTTCTCTGTATATTCCAGGTTTCAGTTCCTTGTCCGATATGTGGATGCAGGTCTCCCCACCTGTGGCTGGTCTTTTCATCTTCCTAACAGGATCTCTGCAAAGCACATCTTTTAATTTTGAGGAAGTTCAGTTTATCAGTTTTTTTCTCTCATGGCATGTATTTTTGATGTCAAGGGAAGAACTGTTTGCCTAGCCTTACACCCTAGAAATTTTCTATTTATGAGTTCTCTATTCTGTTCCATGGACATACGTGTCTATCTCTCTGCCATCATGCACCGTCTTGGTTACTTTTGCTACACAATAAGACTTAACATCAGCTAGAGTGATTCAGACCACTTTATTCTTCTTTGCCAAGATTGTTTACAGTCTTTTTTAAGTTGCAAAAGTGATATATGAAGGCACACTTGGAAAGTTTTTAAAATGATACCAGATTCATGTGTTTCTTGGTAGTATTATTTGATAACTTTTAGAGAAAAACTCTTCCTTTTCAATCACAAAAGAGGGTATATATTGGTTTCCCAAATGTGCATATTCCCTAATGAGCTTAAGACTAATGCTTCTAGCTACCCATAATGGCCCAATAGTTTAACGCTATACATGTTTTAAATGAAAAGGCTTAAAGCAAAATGTGGCTCTGGGTGGAATTCTTCTTATATTGTCATAGTAGATACTGACAGGATCCTATTGCTTTGCTTCCATTACAGCAACTCAAGATGGCTGCAGGCCTAATCTTTGGTGCCATAGGACTGGAGAGAAGCTTGGAGAAACTTCAGAAAAGCAGCCCAGGCTTTTGTGAAGAATTACTCCCAGATAGTTACAAAGAGAATTAGCTCTATTTTCACATGTTTAGTTTCTCTAGTGTCAGAAAGGCTCATGTTAAGCTGATATTGTTCACACAATTTTGGAGATAAAGTGATTAAGCAGAAATGCCCACAAGCTATCACTTCCAGGACTGTAGAAAATATTCTACACAGGAAATTCTGGTGCTAGGAAATCAGGCATCTGTCTCCAGTTGATTCCAAGCTGGAAATGTTTCTTACAGCCTAAGGGAGTTCAAAATGACCCTGTACTGATCCATATTCTGAATTTTTTGGCAGGGAGTTTGCTTCATCAAGGGATGCTGCATCCCAAAGTAGGCAGCATTTTGTACAGTGGACACTGAAGGAAAGCAGCACCTTCTACAAAAATAATTTTGGAATATATTTTGAAAAAATAATTGTTTCAATAAATTCCAAATGTATCCCTTCTGCTATATCATTTGGTTTAACAAACAGCATATAAAAACACAAGGGAACATGCATTAGAACAAAAAATAATTTAAAAGTGATATTAAGAAACTTAATTATTAATTATTTTTGCTAAGTAATTTGCAGATAGAAAGAGACTTGAGGATGTATCAGCTGGACCCACGTTACCCAAAATAGAATATTGGTGGAAAAGATATAATGAAGTAGAATGTCACTGATGTTTACTGTTTTACCACCCCAAATCCTCCCTTCACCATTTTGTTTAGGGAGATTTTACTCCCCTCACCCAAATCGTGGAGCCTGATGGAGTCTCACAATGCCCTTTCTCCTTCCACAGGAGTGACTATGTGACCCAGTTAGGTCAAACCTAGACTCTCAACCATTAGCCAGAGTAGTTGTTCTAATACAAGATCGTGTCCCAAGCTGGGCTGATCAGATTGATTTTATAAGACTTCTAGCTGGGACTTACAGGTTAGTATCTGAATATTTGGAGGGGCTTGGAGACAGTATGCCAGACTCTTAGGGACAGTAAGACTTAGAAAATGACAGATACAGAGAGAGACAAGATTCTTTGAACTGATTTTTTCCTGAGTTAAGTCCTAGCTTGCTTTTTCTTTAGGTGGAGTTGGTTGATAGCATTTTTCAAATCTAACTTTCTTGCTGACATTCTTTCTACTTTTTCTATCAGTTTTTGAGAGTTGAATTCTCTATATTTAATTGTGGATTTGTCTCTTTGTCCTTTCATTTTTATCAGTTATGCTTCAAGTAGTTAGGTATTCTGTAATTAGGTTCATACACATTTTGGGTTGTTATGTCGTTTGGTGAATTGACTTTTGCATCATCAGGTCACGCCCATCACTGGTACTTCTGGTTCTAAAGTCTACTTTTTCAGATATCCATATGGTTATGCTAGCTTTCTTTTTGATTTAGCACCTATATATAGCAAGTACAACTTAAGTATAGTTCCTAAAACAATAACTTTCTCTAGTTCATGTAAGAATCCTAATGCTTATAGGAGTATTCTGAATTGGTGAGAAAAATCTTATTTGAAAACAAAAGACTGCCCTTGAAAAATATTTTAAGTAGATGGAGATTTGTTAAAGGGTATATATGGTTCATAGAATCATGGCAGGCACTGAGGAAATAGTCTATGGGTTGAATGTTCAAGAATAGTTTCTATAACCACACAATATAACTGGCTCTCAAAGTTAGCCAGTGCCTCTGGCATGAACAGGAAAATGCAGGATCAAAGAACCATAGATATGGGGTCTGAGCCATTCAACCTCAGCATCAAAATAGATGTGCTATACTTTACCACCCCCTATAGGTAGCTTACTTTTAAAGCTTCACACATGTGGTGATCAGTGAAAATCAAACAATAACCAGAAATAAATGCATTTAAACTAAAGTATGTATGAGTTTTTATTTGCTTTTTGATTTATTTTGTTCTGGTTCTTAGCTATCTATCCTTACTGAAAAGAGATATGTGCTAGAAAGGGGTGGGAATGATTATACCAAGACAATTTACAGTTTCTGACACATTTACTGGGCTAAGTTGAAGATTAAAGAAATTATTACAGATTCAAAGGATAAGAGAAACTACGAGTATAAACACATATATGCATATGTATATATATGTCTACACATATGTTTGTTGAATATTGTAAAGTGGTCTATTTTCTGTTCCACTTTGAAATGAGAATATCAGAGATTCATGGAAGCATTTTTCAAAAGAAAGTATAAGTGTTGGCCAGGCACGGTGGCTCACACCTCTAATCCCAGCACTTTGGGAGGGCAAGGCAGGAGGATCACTTGAGGTAAAGAGTTCGAGACCAACCTGGCCAACATGGTGAAACCCCATCTCTACTGAAAATACAAAAATTAGCTGGATGTGGTGGCAGGTGCCTCTAATTCCAGCTACTAGGGAGGCTGAGGCATGAGAATCTCTTGAACCTGGGAGGCAGAGGTTGCAGTGAGCTGAGATCATGCCACTGCACTCCAGCCTGGCCCAAAAAGCAAGACTCTGTGTCAAAAAAGAAAAAGAAAGAAAGAAAGGAAAGAAAGGAAAGAAAGGAAAGAAAGGAAAGAAGGAGGAAAGAAAGAAGGAAAGAAGGAAAGAAAGAAAAGAAAGGAAGAAAGAAAGAAAGAAAGAAAGAAAGAAAGAAAGAAAGAAAGAAAGAAAGAAAGAAAGAAAGAAAGAAAGAAAGAAAAGAAAGTATAAGTTTTTCTGACTGTTCTTCAGTTCAGTTATCCCTGTTTGAATCCCATAGCATCTCTCTATTTTCTACTTTTAGTTCTCTTATTCTAGTAGACAGATGTTAAACTTTATTTTTTGTTTGTCATGTCCCCACTTTTATCATTGTATTCCCTTATTCTTTTGTACTATATTTTGAACTAATTCCTACACTGAATTTTACAGCCGTTTAATTCACTACTCAGAAGTGTCTATACAGAAATTCACCTGAGCCTATTACGGGTTTTATTACTATAACTATTTTTATTATTACCATTAGCTTTTACTTTCATCTAGCAAGCTTTAAAATCCTACATGGTTAGCTTGATTATTTATGGATACACTATATTCTAACATGTCTGAAAATATCAATTACATTTAGTCATTTTATTGGCTTTCCTCAAATACTTGGTCATTTCTGTTTGTATACTTGTATCGCTTAACCTGGTTTTGATATTTGAAAGGACTCACTATTCTCCACAAACTATAATCACATAGGATTTTATTTAAAGACAAAGATGCAATAGAGTAAAACAGGGTGCAGGTAGGTATTAGAGATTAAAGAGACATTCCACAATGACTTCCTTTAAAAAAAATTTTTTTAAACACATTCATGGACCATGCTGAGTCTCTGACTTTAGCTGCCATGATCTAAGCAGAAATCTTGGACTAGGGGGTACTCCTCCAAAAACAAATCACTATCCCTTTAAATAATCAAACCATATTTGTCAAATAAGTTTGGCCAGTTGCAAAGCAGCTGTAAAGAAATTGGTCTTGTGGGTCACCAGGGAAGTGTCAGATCTTAAACGTTGCATCATAAATCCCATGGCCCTCATCTTGCAAGAGTCAAAAACCAGACATTCAGAAGTCCCAAGATAAAAAGACTGAGCTTTCCCAGTCCAGCTGTTAATCAACTCTGGTTCCACCTCACTAACATTTTATATTGAAAGGCTTTATCCTGTCTGTGCCTGTCATATCATCTTACGACAGTTTGTCTCTGGATCTTATAGAGGAAATATGGAAATGGGCTATCAGGATGTGGGTTTCAGTGCTAGTGTTCTGGGTATAGGGCTTCCCATTGTTTTCTGTTCTCTGATATGGAGAGTACTGCTCAGTTTCTTATATTCAATAATACACATACAATTCTCTTATTTGAAAGCAAACATTTCAGTAATCAGTATTTTTCTCAAGAAGCAGGGATGCAAGCTAGAGTCAAGAATGGTTGAGATTGGGGTGAAGTTAATCCACCTGGCCAATACTACTATGGTAACATTAAATGACATTGTTGGTCCCTCTCTAACTGGTGTACTAATACAAGATCATGTCCCAAGCTGGGATGATCAGACTGATTTTCTAAGACTTCCAGGCTGAGACTAACAAGTTAGTATCTGAATTTTGGAGCTGCTTGGAGACAGTATGCCAGACTCTTAGGGACAGTAAGGCTCAGAAAATGGCAGATACAGAAACAAGATTCACCTCATAGTTCACAGTTTGTAGCTCTCATAAAGTTTCCCAACTTTGCATTAATGAGCCCTCTCATTAACATATTTTACCTATTGTTATTTATTTCTTTTTGAGACAAGCTCTTACTCTGTTGCCTAGGCTAGAATGCAATGGAACAATCAAGGCTAACTGCAGCCTTGACCTCCCAGACTCAAGCAATCCTCCCACCTAAGCCTCCCAAGTGGCTGGGACCACAGGCAAATGCCATCACACCCAGCTACTTTTTAACTTTGTATTTTTTGTAGACACAGGGTCTTGCTACGTTGCCCAGTGTGGTCTCAGACTCCTGAGCTCAAGTTGTCCTCCTACCTTGACCTCCCAAAGTGCTGAGACTACAGGCGTGAGCCACTGTGCCCAATGAATGAACAGACTTCAAAATACATTTTTTTTTCTCCTCACTTCAAGAATGCTGAAAATTCTAGTTTGCCTACCATAACATTTTTATTTGTTTTTATTTGCCATGCTCCTTCCTGCATATGGAATTTATATTTCCTGTTGTCTTTACCTTGAATACTTCTTTTTCTGCCTTTTTCACCTTGCTATAGCCCTGTAATTATTCATATCTTCCACGGAAAACATCCTCTGATTCATCACTCTAATAAGTTAGTTTCCTCTCTTAGATTTTCATACAGGACTTGAATTTGACCTTCTTGGATTTCTGACCATTGTTTTAATCAGCTATAGGATTTGTAAAGCTTCTCGAATCTGTGATTTAATGTATTTTGTCAGTTTTAGAAAATTCTTAAGTATTACCTCAACTATAGCTTCTTTCTCTTCTTTTCTTTTTCTTTTGGAGAGATTTCAGTTGCAATTGCTTGAGATCTTTTATGGATTTCCACTGCCCTAGCACATTCCTTTTGCTATTTTCCATCTCCTTTTCAATCTTTGCTTCAATCTCAACATTTTAAAGTTCCTGATTATCAATGTGCTTTTCTAATCTGTCATTGAATCCACCTGTTTCAGATATTATATTGTTCACTAATAAACATTTTATTTTAGCATCATTTCAGATTTACAGAAAAATAGTGAAGATACTATGGAGAGTCCACATATATTTCATATTCATTTTCCCATCATTAATATCTAATATTAATATGATACTTTTGTTATAATTAGTGAGCCAATATTGATAAATTGTTTTTAACTAATGTCCACAATTTTTTCAAATTTCTTTAGTTTTTAATCCTTTTTCTATTTCATAATTTCAACTATAATAACATATTACATTTAGTTGTCATGCGTCCTTAGGCTACTCCTGACTGCGGAAGTTTCTCAGACCTTCCTTGTTTTTGATTATCTTGGCAGTATTGAGGAGTATCATCAGCTGTTTTGCAGAATATCCCTAAATTAGAATGTATATGAAGTTTTTCTCATGACTAAACTGAGGCCGTATGTTATTAACAATATGACCACAAAGTTAATGTGACATTCTCATCACATTATCCCAAGGTTAATACCTTCAATTTGACTCAGCACTGTTGTTGTTAATCTTGATTAACTGGCTGAGGCAGAGTTTGATAGATTCCTCCATTCATTGTAAAACTAATCTTTCTTCCTCCCTTTCCATGTTATACTCCGTGAAAGAAAATGAAAACATGCAGCCTACACTTGAGAACTGCAAAGTGTTCATGCATGTCATCAAGGGTGGAGTATCTACAGGATTTATTTAGAATTATTCCATGTGATAGATTTGTCTCTTTCATTTATTTATCTATTCAATGATTTATTGATTCCTCTCTTGGTTCACATATATTTATTTTATACATTTGTTAAAACCCAGTACTACTTTATTTTATCACTCAAATTGTTCCCATAGTGGCCACTGCAAGCTCCTTCATTTTGTTCCTATGTTTTCTGACATACTCTTATCATTGTGTGTGCATGTTTTTGCTTTTTTTTTTTTTTTTTAACATATTCTTATACTCTAATACTACAAGATGTTCCAGGCTTACCTTGTATGTGACCTGAGCCAGTCCTATAAACAGCTATTTCTCCAGGGATCTGGTTCTGGTCCTTTTTTATTGAATAATAGTATTAGAAACCAAGATCTGAGAGTCAGGTTTCCTTGTTGCTATGGGACTCCCATTGGTTCTAGCTTTACCACAAGGAGATATATGTCTGAATACTATCCCATGTATTTAAGAATTTATATCTCCATGTTTTTAATATTTAACCATCTGTAGGGATATTAATCTAAACATGAGTTTATACCAATGCCTCCAGATCTTAGCTGTTATCACATAGATCATTGTTGCCTCCTTCCCTTGCTTATTTAAAATCTCCAAATCTAACTGTAAGAATTCCAGCTACCAACATCTGCCATCAACCTTATGTAATTGTTCAGTTATACTGTTTATGTATAGTGGTTTAAGAATGGTTAATTAACTTTACCCTTGTAGAAGCTACTTTATCAACTGGAGCGATTATGTAGTTACTTTTTGCTGTTATTCTTACAAATTCCACTCATTTCAACAGTTATTTGGGTTATCACCTTGTTACCCTAACCCTTGAATGAGTTTGTTTTATGCATTTGTAATTCATTTATATTATTTGTCATTTTCTGAATTCTCTGCTGGAATCTCCTGATCTCCTACATTATATTTGATAAAATTTGTACATATTAAGGTAATTTTTCCTATTATAAGTTTCTATAGACTTTGACAAGTGCTTAATGTCACAGTATCAGTCCAGTACTCAACATTACAATATTGTATATAAAAATGTCACTTGGATAAAAAAAAAAAAAAAGAAAGAAAGCCCCTGTATTTTACCAACTGAACAACTGCCTTCCTAAAACCCTGGAAAATTTATTTGTTTTCTGTCTTTACATAGTTTCGCCTTTTTCAGAATGTTATATAGATTGCAATCATATAATATGTAACTACTTTAAAGTGCCTTCTTCCAATTAGCAATAGGCATTTAAGATTTATCTGTGTCTTTTTGTGACTGAATGGCTCATCTCTTTTGTTTTTTTTTTTTTTTTACCACTGAATAGATTCCATTTAATAAATATGTTGCAGCTTATTTATCTATTTATCTATTGAAACATCCTTGTTGCCTCTACCTTTTGGTGATTATCAATGCTATAAATGCTATAAACATTTATAATGCTATAAAAAGGTAATTTGTGTGGATTTTTAAAATCAGTTAGGTAAACACCTAGCAGCATGATTGCTAGATCTTTTGGAAAATATATGTTTAGCTTTGCAAGAAATTGTCAAACTGTCTTCAAAATGTCCCAACAGTTGGCATTTTCAGGTTTGTTTTGTTTATTTTGTTTTATTTATATTTTAGGATTTTAGGATCTCTTTGTCATTTTAATTTGCAATTCTCTAATAATAAATGATATTGAACCTTTTTTATTTACTTAAGGTATCTGTAGATCGTCTTGGTCCAGTGTCTGATATTCAGATACTTTCACCATCTTTAAGTGGGCTTGTTCACTTTCTTGTTGAGTTTTAAAAGTCCATTATATATTTTAGATACAAGTCCCTCATCAGATATGTGCTTTGCCAATATTTTCTTGCAGTTTGTGGCTTACCTTTCCATTCCTTCAATAGTATCATTAGCAGAGCAAAAGTTTATAATTTTGATAGCAAAAATTGTGAATTGTGCTGTTAATGTTGTATTTAAAAACCCATAATCAAACCCAAGTCATGCACATTTTCGTTTTCTTCAAGAAATTTTATAATTTGTATTTTACATTTAGCTCTATTATCAATTTTGAGTTAATTTTAGTGAAAAGTGTAAGATATTTAAGTTCATATAGATGATATAGCCTAGATGTTTGTCTCCTCGAAATCTCATGCTGAAATGTGATCCCCATGTTAGAGGTGGGGCCTGGTTGGAGGTGTTTTGATCAATGGGGCAAATCCCTCATGAACAGCTTGGTGCTGTCTTCATGGTAATGAATGAGTTCACACTCTATCAGTTTACAAGAGAACTGGTTGTTTAAAGGAGCCTAGCACTTTCTCCATTCTCTCTTCTTATCCCCTTTCTCTCCATGTGACTCTCTTGTTCACCTTTGCCTTCTTCCATAATCGCAAGCTTCCCAAGGTCCACACCAGAAGCAGATGCCGATGCCATGCTTCATGTACACCCTGCAGAACCATGAACCAAAGAAGCCACTTTTCTTTATATTATTACCCAGGATCAGGTATTCCGTTACAGCAACACAAACAGACTAATGCAATGGGAATCCAATTGCTTCAGCGTGATTTGTCGTAAAGACTATAATTTCTCAATTGAATTGCTTTTGCTTCTTTGTCAAAGATAAATCGACCATATTTGTTTGCCTGTATTTGGGAGCTTTATCCTGTTCTCTTGATCTGTGTTTATATTCTTACCCCAACACCACATTTTTTTGATTATTGTAGCCTCATAGTAAGTCTTGAAGTTAGATTGTGTCAGAATGCCAACTTTTGCCATTAAGTTAATACATTACGTGTCAAAAGAGTTTGTATTGGGTTGTTCAGGTCAACCTCCAGGCCAGTAGGTGGCACTCACAGATAAGATCTGACTGCCGGTGGCCGCAGCATGGTTTATGCCTGATCTTCATTTATGGAGGGAAGCACTCCAGGGCCTCAGACAATGGGCTTGTTCACAGAACACAGCCTGGGAGAAGGGATGAAGCTAAATAGAGCTGGATCAAACAAACCTGCTGCCCTGGGGTCCACTAATAGCACGTTCAAGCACCAACCCCGATGGGGGTAGCAGAGAAGTCACTGGGACCTTGATGAAATGTGCTGAGGTCCCTGAATAGGGTCGGGAGAGAAGGATGGGACTGTCTCATTGCTGTGGCCTTGGCAGGCAGGAATGTGATCTGTTTCTCTGTCATATGCCCATCCTGGTGCTTGGGATATTCAGCTTGGTTAAACACTGCTGCTTACTTCCAATCTGCAATGTGGTACGGAGTCATAGGAGATGTCTGCTCCATGGCTCACCAGCAAACCTCTGTGTGGTCTGGAGCACAGTGTAAAGTCTGTCCCAACAACACCAAATTCAGCTGTACAGCTCTCCTGGTCTCCATGGCAGGAAAGCAACTTCATGCATAGATGGGGAGGGACCTAACCTTTTGGGCAAGCTGGGGCCAGAAGTTCATGCTGCTGTGGGCACCCAGCCACACTTCACATTCCCAGACAGCCTGCCCTCTAGTTTGCCTGTGTCAGCTTCCCATGGAAGGAGAAATGGCAACCTTTGCAGTGGTGAGTGGAGAGGGAGGAGAAGTATTCCCCTCTATGCATGGGTTTGAGCACAGAGGTGACTCAGTCAGTGGGATGGGATTTTTGCTTCTTGCTTACAGAACTCAGCACTGAATTTGTGTCTCTGGTGGATGGAGTTGCCAATCACAGCCCCAGGTAGTGAGCTGTTAGACCCTAGAAGGCATGTGCTTTGGTTTCCTTTGTCCCAGGGGCTTCCACTGCAGTATGCTACACTTAACTTTCCCTTAGGGGTAGTACTCCCTGAGGGCTAGATCCCTGGGAACGCTGCAGCTACCTTGGATCCAGCTAGCACTGTGCTGCTGCTGCTCTCTGAGTCATTGGCTTTTGTATGTTAAACTTAGTTTTTTGTTTTGTATATTAACCTTGCTATAACTGCATATTACTTATAGGATTTTCTTGTGATTTTCTACATATACAATCATGTCATCTGTGAGTAGAGAGAGTTTTACTTCTTCCCTTATAATTCATATAACTATACTTACTTTTTTTGTATTATTGCACTAACTAGGACTTCTGGTACAATGACGAAAAGGACTGGTTGAAAGGAAATGTTTTCCTTGGCCCTGAACTTAGAAGGAAGACATCCAGTTTCTCACTATTAAGTACAATGTTTTTTATTTTTTTTTCTTTTTTTTTTTCTTTCTTTTTTTTTTTTATTATTATTATACTTTAAGTTCTAGGGTACATGTGCATAACGTGCAGGTTTGTTACATATGTATACTTATGCCATGTTGGGGTGCTGCACCCATCAACTCGTCAGCACCCATCAATTCATCATTTATATCAAGTATAACTCCCCAATGCAAGCCCTCCCTCCTCCCCCCTCCCCCCTCCCCATGATAGGCCCCAGTGCGTGATGTTCCCCTTCCTGAGTCCAAGTGATCTCATTGTTCAGTTCCCACCTATGAGTGAGAACATGCAGTGTTTGGTTTTCTGTTCTTGTGATAGTTTGCTAAGAATGATGGTTTCCAGCTGCATCCATGTCCCTACAAAGGACGCAAACTCATCCTTTTTTATGGCTGCATAGTATTCCATGGTGTATATGTGCCACATTTTCTTAATCCAGTCTGTCACAGATGGACATTTGGGTTGATTCCAAGTCTTTGCTATTGTGAATAGTGCCGCAATAAACATACGTGTACATGTGTCTTTGTAGTAGAATAATTTATAATCCTTTGGGTATATACCCAGTAGTGGGATGGCTGGGTCATATGGTACATCTAGTTCTAGATCCTTGAGGAATTGCCATACTGTTTTCCATAATGGTTGAACTAGTTTACAATCCCACCAACAGTGTAAAAGTGTTCCTATTTCTCCACATCCTCTCCAACACCTGTTGTTTCCTGACTTCTTAATGATTGCCATTCTAACTGGTGTGAGATGGTATCTCATTGTGGTTTTGATTTGCATTTCTCTGATGGCGAGTGATGATGAGCATTTTTTCATGTGTCTGTTGGCTGTATGAATATCTTCTTTTGAGAAATGTCTGTTCATATCCTTTCCCCACTTTTTGATGGGGTTGTTTGTTTTTTTCTCGTATATTTGTTTGAGTTCTTTGTAGATTCTGGATATTAGCCCTTTGTCAGATGAGTAGGTTGCAAAAATTTTCTCCCATTCTGTAGGTTGCCTGTTCACTCTGATGGTAGTTTCTTTTGCTGTGCAAAAGCTCTTTAGTTTAATTAGATCTCATTTGTCAATTTTGGCTTTTGCTGCCGTTGCTTTTGGTGTTTTAGACATGAAGTCCTTGCCCATGCCTATGTCCTGAATGGTACTACCTAGATTTCTTCTAGGGTTTTCATGGTATTAGGTCTAACATTTAAGTCTCTAATCCATCTTGAATTAATCTTCGTATAAGGGGTAAGGAAAGGATCCAGTTTCAGCTTTCTACTTATGGCTAGCCAATTTTCCCAGCACCATTTATTAAATAGGGAATCCTTTCCCCATTTCTTGTTTCTCTCAGGTTTGTCAAAGATCAGATGGCTGTAGATGTGTGGTATTATTTCTGAGGACTCTGTTCTGTTCCATTGATCTATATCTCTGTTTTGGTACCAGTACCATGCTGTTTTGGTGACTGTAGCCTTGTAGTATAGTTTGAAGTCAGGTAGCGTGACGCCTCCAGCTTTGTCCTTTTGACTTAGGATTGTCTTGGCAATGCGGGCCCTTTTTTGGTTCCATATGAACTTTAAAGCAGTTTTTTCCAATTCTGTGAAGAAACTCATTGGTAGCTTGATGGGGATGGCATTGAATCTATAAATAACCTTGGGGAGTATGGCCATTTTCACGATATTGATTCTTCCTATCCATGAGCATGGTATGTTCTTCCATTTGTTTGTGTCCTCTTTGATTTCACTGAGCAGTGGTTTGTAGTTCTCCTTGAAGAGGTCCTTTACATCCCTTGTAAGCTGGATTCCTAGGTATTTTATTCTCTTTGAAGCAATTGCGAATGGAAGTTCATTCCTGATTTGGCTCTCTGCTTGTCTGTTACTGGTGTATAAGAATGCTTGTGATTTTTGCACATTAATTTTGTATCCTGAGACGTTGCTGAAGTTGCTTATCAGCTTAAGGAGATTTTGGGCTGAGACGATGGGGTTTTCTAAATATACAATCATGTCATCTGCAAACAGGGACAATTTGACTTCTTCTTTTCCTAACTGGATACCCTTGATTTCTTTCTCTTGCCTGATTGCCCTAGCCAGAACTTCCAACACTATGTTGAATAGGAGTGGTGAGAGAGGGCATCCCTGTCTTGTGCCAGTTTTCTAAGGGAATTTTTCCAGTTTTTGCCCATTCAGTATGATATTAGCTGTGGGTTTGTCATAAATAGCTCTTATTATTTTGAGGTACGTTCCATCAATACCGAATTTATTGAGCGTTTTTAGCATGAAGGGCTGTTGAATTTTGTCAAAAGCCTTTTCTGCATCTATTGAGACAATCATGTGGTTCTTGTCTTTGGTTCTGTTTATATGCTGGATTACGTTTATTGATTTGCGAATGTTGAACCAGTCTTGCATCCCAGGGATGAAGCCCACTTGATCATGGTGGATAAGCTTTTTGATGTGCTGCTGAATCCGGTTTGCCAGTATTTTATTGAGAATTTTTGCATCGTGTTCATCAGGGATATTGGTCTAAAATTCTCTTTTTTTGATGTGTCTCTGCCAGGCTTTGGTATCAGGATGATGTTGGCCTCATAAAATGAGTTAGGGAGGATTCCCTCTTTTTCTATTGATTGGAATAGTTTCAGAAGGAATGGTACCAGCTCCTCCTTGTACCTCTGGTAGAATTCAGCTGTGAATCCATCTGGTCCTGGACTTTTTTTGGTGGGTAGGCTATTAATTGTTGCCTCAATTTCAGAGCCTGCTATTGGTCTATTCAGGGATTCAACTTCTTCCTGGTTTAGCTTGGGAGAGTGTAAGTGTCCAGGAAATTATCCATTTCTTCTAGATTTTCTAGTTGATTTGCGTAGAGGCGTTTATAGTATTCTCTGATGGTAGTTTGTATTTCTGTGGGGTCAGTGGTGATATCCCCTTTATCATTTTTTATTGCATCTATTTGATTCCTCTCTCTTTTCTTCTTTATTAGCCTTGCTAGCGGTCTGTCAATTTTGTTGATCTTTTCAAAAAACCAACTCCTGGATTCATTGATTTTTTGGAGGGTTTTTTGTGTCTCTATCTCCTTCAGTTCTGCTCTGATCTTAGTTATTTCTTGCCTTCTGCTAGCTTTTGAATGTGTTTGCTCTTGCCTCTCTAGTTCTTTTAATTGTGATGTTAGAGTGTCAATTTTAGATCTTTCCTGCTTTCTCTTGTGGGCATTTAGTGCTATAAATTTCCCTCTACACACTGCTTTAAATGTGTCCCAGAGATTCTGGTATGTTGTATCTTTGTTCTCATTGGTTTCAAAGAACATCTTTATTTCCGCTTTCATTTCGTTATGTACCCAGTAGTCATTCAGGAGCAGGTTGTTCAGTTTCCATGTAGTTGAGCGGTTTTGATTGAGTTTCTTAGTCCTGAGTTCTAGTTTGATTGCACTGTGGTCTGAGAGACAGTTTGTTATAATTTCTGTTCTTTTACATTTGCTGAGGAGTGCTTTACTTCCAATTATGTGGTCAATTTTGGAATAAGTGCGATGTGGTGCTGAGAAGAATGTATATTCTGTTGATTTGGGGTGGAGAGTTCTATAGATGTCTATTAGGTCCGCTTGGTGCAGAGATGAGTTCAATTCCTGGATATCCTTGTTAACTTTCTGTCTCGTTGATCTGTCTAATGTTGACAGCGGAGTGTTGAAGTCTCCCATTATTATTGTATGGGAGTCTAAGTCTCTTTGTAAGTCTCTAAGGACTTGCTTTATGAATCTGGGTGCTCCTGTATTGGGTGCATATATATTTAGGAGATTAGCTCTTCCTGTTGAATTGATCCCTTTACCATTATGTAATGGCCTTCTTTGTCTCTTTTGATCTTTGATGGTTTAAAGTCTGTTTTATCAGAGACTAGGATTGCAACCCCTGCTTTTTTTTTTCTCCATTTGCTTGGTAGATCTTCCTCCATCCCTTTATTTTGAGCCTATGTATGTCTCTGCATGTGAGATGGGTCTCCTGAATACAGCAGACTGATGGGTCTTGACTCTTTATCCAGTTTGCCAGTCTGTGTCTTTTAATTGGAGCATTTAGTCCATTAACATTTAAGGTTAATATTGTTATGTGTGAACTTGATCCTGCCATTATGATATTAACTGGTTATTTTGCTCGTTAGTTGATGCAGTTTCTTCCTAGCCTCGATGGTCTTTACATTTTGGCATGTTTTTGCATGGCTGGTACCGGTTGTTCCTTTCCATGTTTAGGGCTTCCTTCAGGGTCTCTTGTAAGGCAGGCCTGGTGGTGACAAAATCTCTAAGCATTTGCTTATCTGTAAAGGATTTTATTTCTCCTTCACTTATGAAACTTAGTTTGGCTGGATATGAAATTCTGGGTTTAAAATTCTTTTCTTTAAGAACGTTGAATATTGGCCCCCACTCTCTTCTGGCTTGTAGAGTTTCTGCCGAGAGATCTGCTGTTAGTCTGATGGGCTTCCCTTTGTGGGTAACCCGACCTTTCTCTCTGGCTGCCCTTAAGATTTTTTCCTTCATTTCAACTTTGGTGAATCTGGCAATTATGTGTCTTGGAGTTGCTCTTCTGGAGGAGTATCTTTGTGGCGTTCTCTGTATTTCCTGAATTTGAATGTTGGCCTGCCCTACTAGGTTGGGGAAGTTCTCCTGGATGATATCCTGAAGAGTGTTTTCCAACTTGGTTCCATTTTCCCCCTCACTTTCAGGCACCCCAATCAGACGTAGATTTGGTCTTTTTACGTAATCCCATACTTCTTGCAGGCTTTGCTCATTTCTTTTTCTTCTTTTTTCTTTTGGTTTCTCTTCTTCGCTTCATTTCATCATTTATCCAATCGTTGATGATCTTTTTCCATTGATCGAGTCAGTTACAGTTGTGCGTGTTGTATTCTCTGTCATGGTTTCATCTTGTCATTAAGAACTTCACACACAACGCAACAATACAATACCAACAACCTCTATTACCCCTTTGGACATTATTTATTATCCATCTTGTGTCATTTGGCTTGTTTCATATTTGTCTGGAATTTGCTGCCTCCAAAACTGCAAGGAATATTTCATATATGATTTTGTTTCCATTGTTATACACATTATTATTTGCCTAACAGTTGTAGTTCTCTACATATTTAGTCTGCTTTGTTTAAAAATCCCATACATGTTCTTTTATTAGTGTTAGCATATTTTACCTTTTTATGCCCCTTTACTTTTAATCTATTGGTGTCTTTATATTTAAAATGTTTTTTTTTTTTTGTATGCAACATATGTTGGGATTTTTTTTAATCCACTCTGACATCTCTATCTTTTAGTTGCTGTATTGAGACCATTCATATTCCAAGCTTTTAGTGATGTAGCTGGAGTAATATTTACCATGTTTCTAAATGTTGTGTATTCCTTACACTTTTCCTTTGTATCTTTGTGTATTTTTCATCTTCCTCTCTGTTTATGCGTTCTGTGGTTTTAACTGAGTATTTTATATAATTCAGTTTTGTCTCTTTAGTCCAGCAATTGTGCTTCTGTTTTAAAATTTTTTAGCAGTTGTTCTACAATTTGCAATATACATTTACAACAAGTTTAGGCCCACTTTAAGTAACTCTATATTTTTCGTGCATGGTGCAAGTATCTTGTAACAGAATATTCCCAATTCCTTCTTATCATCTCATGAATTTTTCGTCATTTATTTTGTTTATCTATGTGTGATAACTATCTAATACATTATTTCTACTATTACACTAGACAGTTATCTTTAACATTGAATAAGAGTAAGAATGAGAAAAGATTTTATTTTACCATCATTTATTTCTTCTCTGTTCTTCCTTTATGTCAATTCACATTTCTAACCTATGTAATTTTCCTTCTGTCTGAAGGACTTCTAATATTTCTAGCATGGTAATTATGCTTGCAATTAATTCCCTTAATTATTTTTTATCTAAGAAAGAATGTAATTGTTTTTTAAATGGAAGTACAATGTTGGTGAAAAATGAATTCTAGATTTAGAGTGTTTTTCCTTCAACACTTTAATATTTTATTTCACTCTCTTCGTGCATGCATTTCTCACAAAAAGTCTACTGTAATTCCTATCCTCATTCTCCTCTACGTAAGACGCTTTGGCCAATTTTACTTCTTTCAAGATTTTCTATTTATCTATGTTGTATACATGAGATGCCTAGGTATGTTTTCTTTTGTTTTGTCCTATTTTGTTTTGGTATCTATTCTTCTAGGTGATCACCGAGCTTCCTGACTCTGTAGATTAGGGTCTGCTATTAATTGGAAAGCTTTCACTCATTATTTCCTCAAATATTTCTTCTCCTGTAATTTTTTTCTCCTTCAGATGTTTTATTTATGCTAATGTTGCAACTTTTATAATTATTTCATAGTTCTTGAATGTTCTACTCTTGATTGCTAACACCTCTTTGCTATTGCATGTCATTTTGAGAAGCTTCTGTTGACTTGTATTGAAGCTCAGTGATTCTTATGTCAATGTCTGTTCTGCATTTTAGTTAAAATGTTTTTTATTTCTAGCATATTCTTTTGCTTCTTAGCGTTTCCATAATTCCACTTACTGTTATTTGATGTTGTCTGCTTTCCCATTAGAACCTTGAACATATTAATCATAGTTGTTTTATTAATAAATTCCCTGTCTAACGAGTCCTACATCTGTGATATCATCTGTTCCTGGTTCTAACGCTTCTTCAGACTTTTTCTTTCTCTCTCTTGCCTTGCCATTGAATTTTTTTTTTTTTTTCAAGTTGGGCATGCTTATCAGATAATAAATTTAAGGCAAAAGGCCTTTAGTGTGATAATTTATGTTAATGTAGAAGTTGGCCTGTGTTTAATGTTTCCATAGGCATAAATGACAGGGGCTTCAAATTCTGTTAGTGTTTTTGTTTGTGGCCCCCCTCTTGACTTCGGATTTCCTTAAACACTCCTCCTATGAAGAGATTCCTTATATTGTAGTTATTTCCATTATAATCTATGGTTATTATAATAGAGATCTGGTCATGTGGTGTGGGGAGGAGAATCATTCTGTAATCTTTTGATTTAATTTATATATTTTAATGAGCTTGTGCCTCTGGGCTATGACCTTCATAAAGGTTTCTTTCATGGCACAGCTTTTTTTTTTTTTTAACTTCCTAAATATGAGATAGGAAAGTTAGCTGGGAGCTGGAGTCTAAGTAAATTACTTCATTCTCCAGTTGAAATAAAACTTTTTTAAATTTTTCTCCTGAAGAACGGCATTATACATAAAAAACATGCTAGGAATATTTGACAAGTATTACTCTTCCCTTTCCATTGTCTGAGCCACAAAGGGATCTTTCTAGGATATCCACCTTGAAAACAGTAGACTTGCAAAATCCCAAGGCTGTGGTCCTTAGATTTTTTTATTGTCATGGTAGTCCACACTGCCATTTCCAGAAATTTATCAAAATTACCATTTAAGTGTCCTGACACATTTATGGTTCCCATGGCTCCTGCTCTGAGTAAGCAGTTGTTAGCTGTGGTTTTTTACTTGCTTGTCCCTTCAGATTTCAGACTGGCAATTTGCCCTGTAATCTCAGTTCTCTGATGAGTTCGATAGAAGTCATTGATTTTCTTTTGTTCTGCTTCTTCTCATTGTAATGACTGGAGTGACAACTTCCAAGCACTTCTTTACATGTTGCTGCTGGAACCAGGGTATTCGGCTATTCAATTTTTAACTTCTAGAATTTTAAATTGACCCTTTTGAGGTTTTAAAATTACACTTAAATTGAATCTTTTAAGACCTGAGGTTTATACTGATAGTCTCCTTTTTTTCTCTATTCTTACCAACATATTAATCATTTTATAAAATTCTTGTCTGAAAGCTGTGATGTCTGATTTATCTATTTTTTATCTTGGTTTTTGGTCATTTGCTTTTGGTAAATCATACCTCATACATTTTTGTGTTTGATGCTAGATATCACATATAGAAAATCACAGATGCTTTGTTTGATATTTTTCTCAAAGGGGGTTAAATATTTTTCTGGAGAGAAAAATAGAGCAGAGGCTGAGTCTTTCGATTCCACAGACGATTAGTTTTAGGCTTTTTCTTCTTCTTCTTCTTTCAGGCTGAATTTCTTCAACTTTGGCCTTCCTTCTAGTTCTTAGCCCCTAACCCTTGTCTGTGCCCCTCTGGGGTCTTACATCTTACTGGTTATAGACCTCTTCCTCCCCAGTATTCCACTGCTGTTGAAACCTCTGAGCAACTCTAGCTTTTCAGTTGCTGCTTTCTCTACAAACTGTTGTAGTATCTCTCCGAGCATGTTCATCTCAGGTGCCAAATACTTCGGGAGAAATTGTACAAAGATATTTGACCTCACTTTATGTGGATCCCTTCTCTGTGGAATTTTGTCCTCCAAGTAAGTCCAATATCACTTTGAAATTGACAGACCCCAATCTCTGAATTATCAGATTTGTCAATTACATTAAATAGAGTCTTAAATGTTCCCATTATTTTAAATTGTCTGGAACTAAATCAATATACATTTATATTATTTTGAAAATATAATCAGCCAGCATAAATAATATTTTAGGATGGTACAGAAACATCACATATAAAATATTAAAAGTGGAAATCAATCTACACAACAGTAATCACAAGATCAATGCTTGCAAATTTTAATTCTTATTTTAAAAATAATTTAAATTAAAAATAACAGATCGATTAACATTTTAAGATAAATTCTATTGCCTTGTGCTTTATATTAATTAGGTTCTACTCAAATCTGATGCTATTTTTGATACTCCAGTTTTTAAAAACTGTGGTGCTAGTAAACTGAGAAATAGTTATCCTGAAAATGTCATAGGTATAGTAGCTATGAAATATGGAGTTATAAATATGTAGACAGTTTTGAAAAATCTGTATTTTGTTCACTTTACCATTTTTCATGCCAGATTACATAGTTCAGGGTAGTGATATGACATGTGACATGAAGGTAGCTAAATGGGGAACAAGGCCAGTGCAGTAATATCAACAATTGTGTAATTGCTTACACATTAAATTTATTTTCTTTCATTAATTTCCTCAAAAAAAAAAAAAAAAACCCAGAACACATGCATGTAGTTGCTCTTTGTTTAATATTATATATTAAGCTTTACATAGGACCCAATTTAGATTGTATATATTTCTAGTGATAAGATAAATTTATTTGAGAAAGAATACACCTACTGTAATGATTTTCTAGTTTATTATAAATACAAATGTGGAAGAAGAGTAAGAAAAGAAAGAGAGATTTAGCTACAATAAAATGGCTAAAAACATTCCATTATACATAAAATAAATTATCAGAATGTACTAGTCCATGAAAAGAGTACAGTTAATCCTTTAGAATTCAGTGTTTATTGTTAATTAACTTTTCCCTTGATCCAATATTTTATCTGTAAAATGTATATTGTTTTGAATGTAACTTGTATCACTATGAAAGTTAAACCAAATAACTTATTTAAAACAATTGACTCTAATAAGCACAAAAAAGTTGTTTCCAATTCACATGGTCAGTGTCCAAATATTTAAATAAATGCCATTCTAAATTTTTATTTTGTCTACACTGACTAGTTATTCCAAAATTACTAAAATTTATTATTCCATATTGTTCACACATAAAAACGTACATATTTTGTCTTTCTCTTTGTTTCTCTCTCTCTGACACACACATACACACACACACACACACACACACACACAGAGACAGAGAGAGACAGAGAGAGAGATTTGAACTACTACTACTTTTGCACCTGGGACATCTATTAAAACAAAGACTATGATTTTGCCATAATTAGACTTTGTGAAGAGCAGTATTAGATTTTGGCAATTTTAGCAGGCATGCTTTTTTTTTTTCTTCTTCTTTTGAAATGGTTCATTTGAAGATAATTGAAAACAGCAAAGGAATGTCCTTGGTGAGCGTTAGCTGGATCACATGATGATGCTGAATGGGAACGAAGCTTTAAGTAGGACTACACGAAACCTGCAAAAGAACAATGATTAAAAAAAAAAAAATGAAAACTTGAAGAAGTTTATTATTATTGAAGAAGTTCAGATGAAACTAAAATGTCCAGAAATTAACTTTCTCTGCTTATGTCTTTCAGGAAATATTCCTCATTCACTTTGGCAACACCAAACTTAAAAATAAGACCTTAAAAATAAGGGCTTATCAGAGATGTTGCCTCTCTTTTTTTCTTTTATTATAGTTATTTCTGTTTTGTTTATTTTGACTACTAGATTTTGAATAATAAAAGTTAACAATATAAAATAGACTAGAGAATTGAAGATTAAGGTATTTTCACTCAAACCTAAACACACACACACACACACACACACACACACACACACACACAGACACACAGGCAAAGAGAGAGAGAGAGAGAGAGAATACAATAGACACCAACTAGAATCAACTATTTTAACATTGTCACATATGGATCTTGTGATTTCTTGTTTGATTTTGTTTTTAAAATATAAACCATTGCATGTGACTCTCTATTTGAATAATGTCTTATTTTCATGTAATCTTGAGTCCCCTTTAGTTTACTGCTTCCCTAAAGACCAGTAATATCATAAATGTCGTGTGTATCTTTTTAATATATTTTTTGTTATTCTTTTATATGTAATTGGGTTATTATTTGCATTTAAAAATGTATACATGTTACCAGAGCATGTCATTTCTCAATTAATTATATTACTAATGTTTTATTGAAGACCTACCTGTATTTATATAGACAGAATGATAGATAAAAATATAGCTAATTCATTCCTTTCCTGGTTATATAGTTTCCATTTCCATTCTTATATTTTTAACATCTCCATATTATATTATGCCCTACAAACTCCAATTTAACAGGATATAATTGGAAATTTTTATTTAAAAATTCAATTTAACAGGCTTTAATTTGTGAGTTTATTCAGTTTACATTATTGCTTATAACTTTGTTGCTATTGTTTTTATATTTCCTTGTCCTGTATAATTTATACTCTATTTACAATGTGTTTACCTTAGTTCGTTTCCCTTCTATTTTTATTGGATTGATAAAATATTTCTGAGAGGGGGTGCGGTGGCTCACGTCTGTAATCTCAGTGTTTTGGGAGGTCAAGGCAGGAGGATCATTTGAGTCAAGAGTTTGAGATAAAGTATTCCTCAGTCAGTTTTATTTTCTCTCTGTCAGAGAAGTACTTGTTTATTCTATATTTTTTTATGAAGGGTCTTTGATGAAATATATTACACATGTGTGTGCATGTTTATATACAAAATTAATTATTATTTTTTACTTTCTTTCTGGACACTTCAAAGACTTTACTTTTGCTTAAACTTCCTGAAAATTTGTTCAACATTTTCAAGTGATAGCTTTACTTGTCTCTTTTAGCTCTGTTAGTTTCTAAATGTAAAAATATTATTACGTAATATGTCAATTGTTTTGAAAATGTTATTTGGTTTAACTTTTACAGTGATATAAGGCACCTTAAAATAGTATGTTATAATCATTACATAATTATCTGTCTCAAATTATTTGTTTGCTAATCATTACAACTTGAATCTTAAATCTTTTTTTAGATACTTTTATTTTTCTTGATAAGAGCTTTATTTTTCTGCATGCTTAAATTATAGTTTAGCTTAGTATAGAATTCTTGACTGATAATTTTTAAAATATACACTTTGAGGATAATATTCTTTTTCTTAATGTTATGATAAAAAATCTGCTGTAATTCTGATTGGCATACTTCTGGGGACACTCAGATTTTTCGTCTGATAGCTTTTTAATTTTTCTTCATAAACTTTGAATTTCTATGGTTTTATAAATAATTAAGATTTAATTTTTTAATCTAAGAATTTAAATATTTCTCTAATTCTGGAAAATTCCCAGGGATCTTCTCATTAAAGATGGCCTCTTTCCCATTCCTCCATTCTATTATTCCTCTATACCCTATTTTGCCAATACAAATAGACCTATATTCTAACTTCTTAACCTATCATGTTACCTACTTTCAATTAAAGGATGAATTCTGTACTACACTTTGTTTTTTGAGGTTTGTTATGTTATATTTTGGGAATACTTTTTTTTTTTTTGTATTTTTCATGCACTTTGTTCTCTTCAAATCTTTCTTTCTTGTTTTAAAAACTTTATACCTTTCTGGTTTCCATCTTTTATCTTTTTGAACATTTGGAGTATACTCAATTTAAGTTTCCTTCAAATTATTCCATTATCTTCAGTTCTTTTACCAATGATTCTCCCACTGTGGCTCTGCCAGCAGTCTTTGGCCAATGGACTTTATTGTGGAGATAATTTCACTTCTTAGACCATCCACAATGAGATAAATATGGATTCCTAAAAGTGGGAGGAATTATGGAGCCTACCCTATG
Organism: Rhinopithecus roxellana; assembly: GCF_007565055.1. Lineage (NCBI taxonomy): Eukaryota > Metazoa > Chordata > Mammalia > Primates > Cercopithecidae > Rhinopithecus > Rhinopithecus roxellana. The sequence goes on from NC_044558.1 coordinate 36,224,909, forward strand.
GGGTAGTTTTTTATGCTGATACAATGTCCTTAAAGATTTAACCAGTTCTGGGCAAGTCACCATTAGCACTTTCCCTGCACAGCTAGTGTGATTATAGTCTCAACACAACTTTGCTACTTTAGCTATTTGTTTCCTTTTTTCTTCCTAGGGTATCATGTAGATAGCTTAAATTATGCAGGAACCTAGAGGCAAGCAGGTGAAGAACATTTCACTGACATTCTAAATATCAGTGACTCAGATCGAGGAGTATACATGGGGTCAAGGGACTTTACTTTTGATTCTCAGCCTTTTGTAGACAGTTCAAATCCTAGACACAATTTGTTTATACCGAATCCAAATTCTAATACCACCAATCCTATGATTTAAACACCTTCAACTTCCTTTCAGCACCAGAAGCTAAGCATTATTATTTAATCAAGTAATTAATTGCACATAGCTGAACTAGGAGGAAGAATCATTCGTCATTTCAATCTGCCAGTTGGACAGAAGTAAGGGTCATAAAAATTTACTTTTTATGTTTTATTTTAGCTATATCTTTGGATTCAAATAACTACTTGAAAATCTTTCTATTCACAATAAACATATGAATTACAGTCATATTTTTAAACTTTGTATATAATATAGATATATTTTCAGAATTTATTTTTGTAAAGAAAAGTTATTTCTTCCAAAAGCTGCATACTGAATGCTAAATTCATTCATATTTAATTATAACATGTATCTTAGGTTTATTTCTAGAATCAATGAGATAGAGTCTTATCATTGTTGAGAACTAGTTCTTGATTTAATGGGATCGTTTAAGACATGAAGATTCTTAGTCTCCTTGCCTCAGGGTCAGCCAGATGCATCACATATATTTTGAAACAAAAGAAATATTGGCTTTCTCATAGTGGTTATGAGGGAAGAATTATAATAAGTGTATGTATCAAAGAATAAAGGAGAAAGCAGAGAAAGATGACTTTTACTATAACTGACCATCAATTAAATTTTAGTCAATTTGCAACAAACAAAAGAGTATGTTATACCAAGTGTGCATATCATTTCCTAATGTACCCTAAATCAATAGATTAATAAGGTAAACTAGTTAATTTTGTCTATCCAGTATCATATTGAAAATGGGATGAAATCAAATTAGGAATATAATTTTGTTAATATGTCTCACTTTGAGCAGAGCTTTTGCATTTGCAAATTTTAGTTTCATGGTTCATGGCAATGACCTCAAGGCACTGATTCTGAAGTGAAATGCATATCATTTCTCTTTTGTAACGGCTGAGTAATTACCATGATTTAAAGATGAAAAGAATCATTAAGCATAATTTACAGCATAAGAATATAGGAAAGAAATAAGAAATAAATTAACTATACCTAAAACTTTTAAGATTTAGTACTTTCAAAAAAATTGCTGTTTCATACTATGTTAACTTTTACATTTTATTTTTCATTTTATTTTATGTATTTTTATATTTACTTTTGAAATAGGGTCTTGTTCTGTCTCCCAGGCTGGAGTGCAGTGACATAGTCACAGCTCACTGCAGCCTTGACCTCCTGAACCCAATCCTCCTGCCTCAGCCTCCTAAGTAGCTGGGACTACAGGTGTGCACCACAACACCAGGTTAATTTTTGTATTTTTTGTTGAGATAGGGGTTTCGCCATGTTGCCCAGGCTGGTCTAGAATTCCTGGGCTCAGGTCGTCCACCCTCCTCAGCCTTCCAAAGTGCTGGGATTACAGGCATGAACCACTATGCTCGGCCAGTTTTGAGTTTTAAACTTTATATTTCCTCTATTGCATATTAAATAACTAATTAAATATTAACTACTTATAATTTTGAATTTTCTAAAATATTTAAGGATTTTATTTAAATAGTTAAACCAAGCAATGTAATCAAAAAATAATTTTTGAGGAGCTAAGAAATATGAGGTATCTGGCATTAACTGTGAATACAAACTTTTAAAAATATAATTTTTATCCTCAAGGAGATTAAATCTACTAGAAGAAAACTCTCAGAAGAAGCATTAATTTATGAATACCTAATGTGAATTAAATAATTGCTTACTAGAATAAATGAAAACATGAGAAAACTAATAATATGGAAAATGAGAAATCTGCAGGAGCTTATAGATGGAAGAGGAATGAAGAAAAGGGAAAGAAACATTACATAATTTAAAAATTGGAAAATGAAACTAAGTAAATGGGAAAAAAGGAAATAAATAGCAATAAGAAAATAAAAATGGGCAAAATGTTAGCCAGGCTTCTGGAGCGGTGATTTATTCATTAAAATCTTAGTTTTGTTTATACTTTAAAACTGTATTCTAATATGAAAATATCCCTAGCAAATTCACAAAGCATGTTTTACTAATATTTTGGTAGAAATGAATCACTATAATTTTTATTGCATTATTTTATTTGGCATTGACAATCTTTGATATACTAAGCTTTTATAAATATCAAATTTTTGTCAAATGATACCATTTCTTTTTTTAAAGTATTTTATAAATATTTTATATCCAAAGTTGTACTTTGGGAGTAACACGTATAACAAAGAGTCAATCCTATGTAATAACAAAAGAAAACAAAAAAAATCAAGATGTCACAACAACCAGATATAAATATGCGTGTTTCTTTTGTCCTGGTAAAAGTTGTCAGTCATAATTTTAATGTCTCTTGAGAAAATATTGTGTAATAATTCTCTCTCTGAGAATAATTAAAGAAATGAGCAAAATACATAATAAAAATAATCTTTAAAGCATCAAAAAACTACCAAAATAATGAGGAACCTGGGTCAAATTAAATCGTTAAAAAATTTAAAAATTAAATTTAAAATAAAAAATGTTGAAGTTTTAAAAATTAAAATTGGGTCAAAGTTAAAAGAATATGAGACCCCAGAGATGTAGGACCAGAACTTTAAAACGCTTTATATGAGACATATAAGTTTCTAAAGAATTTTTTAATACAACGTACTACGAATAATCAAAAATAACAAAACACACAAAGACTGACATAGCAAAACCTGGAGAGAATTCAAAAATAGATCAGCAATTGCCTTCAGTTTTAGCATTTTCAGCTACAAATTAGATACCCACATATATACACACGTGTGCACACAAACACATACAAATTTTACCATGCTCATAGAAGAGTTCTAAAAAGCATAAAATTTTAGCAGAAAGTAAAAATTTATAAAATCTGGCATAGTGTATCAGAATAAGAGCAAAGTAGAAATTCTTGGGAAAATATACCTATACATTAACACACGGTAACTTAAAAAAAGATACTACTAAAAACTGATAGTAACAGAAAAAAAAAATCACTACTAAATAGTTTTGAAAGCAGATTTTATATGTATGAGCAGGTTAGACATACCTAGAGAAAGAACCAACCAACTGGAAAATAGATCTAAGAAGGACTCAAAATACAATATTGAGAGATAAGACTCAAATTAGAGAAAAGAGGATAACAAAACCACAAATACAGTAAGAGATTCAAAAATCTACATCACTGAAGTCTAAGATGAAGCAGATAGAAGGAATAGCTCAAAAACAATGCTTGAATATAAAATGGCTGAGAATGTTCAAGAATCAATGGTGTCAACAGTCCAGAGTCAAGAAGCTCACCAAATCCTTAGCACAAGGTAAAATATATTTTAAAAACAATTTAGTAGCATTTTCTCCAAATGAAAAATGGCACACCCTAGTGATTTTATTTCTAGATCTATGCCACAAAAATAAAAATATATGTGCATCAAAAATATGTGTAAGAATGTTCATGGCAGCCCTAAACTGGAAATGACTCATATGTCAATTACAGTACAAGATACGCATTGTCTATATTTTTCAATAAATGGAAAGTAGAAAATCATACAGCAATGAAAAGGAACATGTTAGAGCTACATGCAATAGCATGAATGTATTTCTAATACATAATGTTCAAAAGAGGATAGTAATAAGGAGAGGTACACTATCTGGTTTCATTTATACAAATTTTTAAAATATGCAAAACAAATTTGTAGCAGATCAAAACATAGTTATATTTGCGATATTGTTGACTGGAAAAGAGGGTGTAAAAAGTTTCTAGTATGCTGTTAATGTTCTATGTTTTGATCTGAGTAGTGATTACATAGTTGAACTTGTTTGCAAAATTTGATAAGGCTGTATACTAAATATGTGTGCATTACATTACATGTATGCTATATTTCATGAAATAAAACCTTGCCGTTAAAATTTTTAAAGCTTTTGAGAAGAAACAAATTATAATATATAATATTTTCATCAAATTTGGGTAGGGAAAGTTTTTTTTACCTATGACATATACAGGAAGTAATTGATAGATAAATTTATCTAGATCCAAATTAAGAGCTTTTTTCTTCCAAAGAAACCACAAAGAGTATGAAGAGACAAGTCACAAAACAGGAGACACACTTGTTACATATATCATTGATGAACAATTCATATCTAGAATATTTAAAGAACTTCTATTTATTTTTAAGGAAAAAAATCACATTTAAAAATTTGTCAAAACTTTTGAACGAGAGCCTCAAAACAGAATAAAATTTAAAATAACCAGAGCATCATATGAAAAATTGAGAATGTGTTTAATAATCACTTAGAAAATCTGTCAAGTCCATGTGTTAGAAAATGCATGGAGCAATGGGACTCTCTATACACAACTGGTTTGTGTGTACATTTTTACCAACGTTTTGAATACTCTGGTATTATCTGATGAAGTTGAAGGTATCCATACCCGATGAACAAACAATTTCAGCCTTGAGTGAATCGCCTGTAGGAGCATAGCAGGACCCATGCATAGAGATGCTTGTAGCAGGATCATTCAGAATTATCCCAAATTAAAAATAACAATATTTATTTACAATAGGATGGATACATTTTGATATATATAAAATATATATAAAAACTGGAAGTCTTTACAGTGAAGAAGTTAAACAAACGAAAACTAATTTCAACACCATGGATTCATCCTTTAAAAAAATATTGAGCCAAAGAAGCACACTAAAAATATGTATTTAGTATGATGTTTTTTGATAAAAGGTACACAACCAGGAAAAACTCTGCTCTATTATGATGCACACATAGGAGGTAAAACTATAAAGAAAATTATAAAAGTGAATACAAAAAGAATCAAGACAATGTTAACCTCAAGGGTTTAGAAAGGAAATGTGATTATGAATGGGTACAGGTTCATGGGAATGTTTTCTAACTCAATCTAGATGTTGGTTGCATAGATGGCCAATGCATGATTTTCCACTTTAATGTACATTTATGTCATGTTAACATCTCTAACATGTTATATTTCATAATAAATATTTTTAAAGGTACTACCAACTCAGATACCTGATAAACTGAATGCAAATATTATGAATGAGCACTAGCATTGCTTAGCTAATAAGCAAAAGTTCAAGGAACAAAAAAGCTCAATTTTGTGCCATTATAACAACTGCAAAAAATGGATATATAATGAATCAGATTGTATTATTAAACCAGAAACATTCTGATGCTAAAATCAGCTTGACATAAACAAAAGTTGATTCCGTTTGTTCAAGACTTCAGAGGGAGAGCATAAAGTGACAAAATTGTTTTCACTATAAATAGGTTAAGTAAAGATTGTGGGGTTTTGTTTTGTTGTTTTTGTTGTTGTTTTGAGATGGAGTTTGCTCTTGTTGCACAGAATGGAGTAATGGAGTGCAGTAGTGCGACCTCAGCTCACTGCAACCTTCACCTCCCAGGTTCAAATGATTCTCCTGCCTCTGCCTCCTGAATGGCTGGGATTACAGGTATGCACTAAACTACACTCAGCTAAGTTTTGTATTTTTAGTAGAGATGGGTTTCACCACATTGGCCACCCTGGTATCGAACTTCTGACCTCAAGCGATCCTCCCGCCTCAGCTTCCCAAAGTGGTGGAATTACAGGCCTGAGCCACAGGGCCCAGCATAGGATTGTGGTTCTTTTACTACATATGGAATCGAGATAAAGTTTATGTATCATATTTGTAAAAGAAAGCTAGGAACATGAAGCAGAATTAATTCATGAGGGAAAATACTTATTTTATTCTCAAGTCTCTCCAAAGTTATTGCATTCACTGAAACTCAATTTTTAATTTTTTTAGTTAACCAAATACTTTTGCATTAAATGCATTAAAGAGGAGAGCATTATACCTAGCAGGTGTGTGAGAAACAGTTTGACTTTTTAACCACTAAAAAATGTCCCAATATCAGAATTTATTTTATTTTAAATTTCAAAAAAATCCTTATTTTATCTGATAAAAATCAAGTTGATTTGTGAGTCATATATATCAGCTTATTATCTGGAACTGTTGCTATGGAATAGAAATTAGGGCTATGTAATTAGAACTATGTAATAGAAATATTTACAGAAGACTATATCTGCCAACATGAGACACTCTACCACCATAACTTAAGTCAATGACTCTAGTTCTATCATTGTGCGCATTATAAATAGTGCGAAATTTCAAGAAATTTCCATTTTGAGATATAAGAAATCAATATGCTGGGAAAACTAATATCAAACTCTGAAGTAGATATATGTCATTTTATATACATTTTAAATTACCTTAAACTAAAGATTAAATTGGACTGACATACTGAAAATAATTTTTTATTATTATTGTTATGATTAAATTATTATTTTGTGACTATTACTATTCAACTAACACCACATTTGATAATATAATGATAAACACATTTCTTTTTTATGTTAACTAGCATTTTTTTCGAGATTCTTAAAGCTTTGTTTGCAACTCTGGATGATTTATGTGGGACATGATAAAACCAATCTCCATACAGACTAATTTGAGACCTGGCATCATTGTCTCTCTCTGAACAATCTGGAAGCTTTTTTATGGTAGTGAATTGTGCATTTGGGGTGTGAGGATTGAAGCAGGCAAGTGTCTGGGTCATTATGTGCTCAGCCATGTCTTACATAGGTGTTTGGATTTGTATAGCTCTGTTTAGTCTGTGATGTGTTTTAATTTAGAGACATAAATGCTGGCCAGAATTCTATGCTTTAATTAGTGTCGAGGGATTGATTGCAGCATATTGATCCATAACTGCACATTTTATCCATAAAGTCACAGGTCCAGTGAGCTAAGTTACATTTTTAGTTCCATTCTGATTATAGTGTATTATCAGGACAATGTATAATTTGCATGTTTTTCATTTGAGAGTAATGATACATAGCCATTGATAAGCCATGTTCCTCTTCCTTTCACCCCATTAAGCTACAAGTTTGGATAAACAAGTGTACTTAATTTCAATTTCATACATTTTTGATGGCACCCCTGAGAATAAAGAGGTAGGTTTCATAAGACAATGGACTAACTTAAAATCAATTTTTGGATACTGTTTCATACACACTGAATACACTTAACTAGAAAATAATATCTCTACTTTTTCCTTTCAAAGATAATGCCATTCCTTTTTTTCCCCTCAGTCCTCATTGCCTAGAATACCCTACTCCAGACAACGAAACTCACTCTCAATCTATCACCATCTTTCACTCTTCAGTGAAACCTCATGTAGCTTCTAGATGTGGTTTCAAGATTTCTCTATATTGTTGGAGAGGTAACCATTACATTGAGTCTTTTCACTTTTTACTTTCTGTGTACATTTCAGTGGAGTCTGTGCCAATGTTACATCTTTTGTTCCTATTTAAGCAGTAATCATATGCTTTTGTACGTTTTGTGGTTTGAGAAAAATGTTAAGAAACATTTAGGACTAACATAAGCAAAGTATTAGAGAATCCTGACTCAAAGCCTGTGAAACATTGATAAGCAGTATTTTCAAATTTAAGTCATGGAGTTATGCTGACGTCAGCCAAGGGACTCAAAGAATTGCCAGCAGCTACCAGAAGCTAGGAGAGAACTTGGAACAGATTTTCCCTCTGAGCCCCCAAGAGAGAACGAACATTGTAAATGCTTTAATTTGGGGCTCTGAAGTCCTGAACTGTGAGAGAATGAATTTTTCTTGTTGTAAGTCACCCACACTGTGGTACATTGTCATGGCAGCCCTAGGAAACTCATATAAACCCCAAACAAAACAAACTAAACAAGAAAAACCTGGCTCTAATTACGTAGTGAAAGACAGTCTCCATGTAGATCCATATGAACGGATTTTCAAAGGTAATCTGTTTGGATAATACAATTTACATGAAATTTTGTTTGATGTTAGCATCTAACTCATCTTGATTATTGGAGCTTGTTCTTTAGTTGTGAAAGACTAATCACATGGTTGTAATATTGATAGTTTAATTTATATAATAACTGTGTAACATTTTATACACTTTTATATGTAGGTAATGGAGAGTAGTGGTTAAATGCTGGGGTTTCTGAGTTAAGAAAGACCCAACTATTCAGACCCAGCTCCTATATACCTGCCATCTGTGGCCACAGGTAAATTATCAAGTTAGCCTAAACCTCAGTTTCTCTCAAGGAAGCCAATATTAGATACTAAGCTGTTGGGCCATTCTAAGGTTTAAATGAGATAATTTTCACTAGAAGATAAGCTACAGATGGACAAGGTTTATTATTTTTTTCACTGCTGGAATCACGTAGAAGGGGTTCTCTAAACACTCATTTAGTGGACATGAATGAATAAATAATGTCTGGAAGAGAAAATACCTGACATATGGCAAATGCTTAAAAACTATTGGATAGTAATGTTCTTCAGAAAAAAATAGATCAGATTTGTTTATTTTTGACTTTTCTAAAGAGTCAAGATGAACTAAGGATTTTTGTTTTCTTTTTTGAAACATGCTTTCTCTCATTTTTTACAGTTTCCTTATCGTATACACCATTGTTCAATTTCATACATCTCTCCATACAAAATAAGGAGGTTTATATATTGGTTGATAGATTTGGTGCTGCATGAATAAATTAGTGGCTAGAAAATATTGCATACTTTTGAAATGCATTAGAACTTTTATGTAAGTAAGGTGTTGCTTATCACATCAATTTAGTAAATTATGGAAGTATGGCTTAGTGACCAATAATGTATTAATTTTCAAGAATAGTTCCATCTCATCTGGTCTGTTTACGGACAAGAGATAGCACCTCAGCCGTTTTACAGACCTGTGTCATTGTCCGGCCAGTGGCTCACAGAGAAAGTACAAATGACTCAGACTGAATCATATCCTCTGTTCAAAAGGCAGTTTAAAACAAACATTATACTTTTTATGAATGAATCACTTAGTGTTGTATTCAAATGTGAACTGTGACCAAACTGTGTCTATACAAAAGGTTTTAATTAGAGAAAAATGCCCTGAACGTAAGAGTTCCAAAAGTTGTTTGATGGAAATGTAGACCCTTAAATTCATCATCATTGTCATTTTTCCATTTCTTTCATATACATGCACCTATAGCAATAGATAACATACATTATTAATACACTCAATTTAACAAATACAGTCAACTTTTCATATGGGTAGATTCAACCAAGCGTGAATCAAAACTATTTTAAAAAATTGTGTCCGTATTAAACACATACAGACATTTTTCCTTGTTATTATTACCTGAATGATACAGCATAAAAATGATCTCCATATTATTTACATTATATTAGGCATATTGGGTAATTTAGAGATGATAAAGCATGCAGGAGGATGTACATAGTCAGCTATAACTATTACACTATTTTATATCAGAAACTTGAGCATCTGCAGATTTTGGTCCCAGAATCAATCCCGAGGGATAACTACATTTATGTGAGATGAGGATAGAAACCAGGAAGATGATTATAAAAAGATTTGTTTCTCACAACTACTTTAGATTTTTTAAATCGAGATAAACTATATGTGCATAAATTACCATCTTTAATAATAAATACATTTAGATTTTCCCCCCATTGATCCTCACTTCCTTGGCATCTCCTGGTAACCACCAATCAACTCTCTATCTTTTTTAGTTCCACTTTTTCAACTTCCATATATGAGTAAGAACATTTGATATTTCTGTTTTTGTTCTTGGCTTATATTATTTAACATAATGACTTTCAGCTAATTGCATGTTGCTGCAAATGAAAGGATTTCATTCATTTTTATGGCCAAATACTATTCCATTGTGTATATCTACCACATTTTCCTTCTCTACTCATCTGTTGATAGTCACTTACGTCAATTCCTTATTTTGGCCATTGTGAATAGTGCTGCAAGAAACACGAGAGTGCAGATATCTCTTTGATATATTGTCTTTTATTTCTTTTGGATCACTGCAGGTTTTTAACCATTAAAAGTGACATGGCCAAATTTTTTAAAATCCTGACAATATGAAATATTGGCAACATATACCATAGGCTTTATAAAACCAGAGGCAAAAAGAGTAATTAGGAAGTTATTGGGACAAGACAAGAAAGAGCTAAAGTAGCACTAGAGCTAACAGAGTGGCCAAAAGTAAAAAAAAATCAAAAAAACATATTTAGGAAGAAAAAAGCAACATGACGGAATGATTGATAAAATACAAGAACAGAAAGAGGTAGGGTACAGGAATATGTAGAGGTACCAGTAAGAGAAAGGAAATGGAAAGACTATAGCCTTAATCTCAGGTTTTTAGTGAGATGGATAAGATATTAGCCAGGTGGGAGGGCAATTATATATGTGTTTTTGAAATTTAAAGAAGCGGTCTAGGCCAGATGGAGTGATGTGAGAGTGTGCAGTCACGACCTTGTGTGAGAATTCAGCCAGACAAAATGCATTGCATGATAGAGGAAGAATTTAATAATGAAATAATGTAGAATACCAAGTGATAATCTTTTTTGAAGAGATAAAATATATTGGTACACTTTCAAAGAAGCAGTACATTTAGTTCACATCTTCTGAGAAATGATAATACAGAACTTTTGTTTTCTACTCTAATTTCTTCAAAATGTATCACTGGAGACTCCATTCTGTAGTTTCTAAAGGAGAGCTCCAGTAGACGTGTAACTCTGCTGTGCTATTTCCTATATAGCAAATATTTTCCTGTAATAAGCATTAATGGTAAACAGTTCCCATAAGAATATAAGAATGTTCAGGGAAAGATATTAAATTATTAAACAGAATTGGAGTTAAACTTAATTTAATCCCACCCGTGTCTCCTTATTCAGCTGGGCTTGTAGCAAGCTGAAAGGCAGAATAGGAAAAGCAGAGAAGTGGTGTGTTTCTCTTCTATCTTTGTAATTTGTCTTTGTCTTTAATTCTCAGCAGTTTAACTCTGAAAGGTCTATGTGTAGATTCTTTGTATATGTTCTTATTTATAGGTTAACCGGTCTTTTCTCATAAGTAGGTTAATATTCTCATACGTTTTGAGAAATTCCCAACTATTGTCAGTTCAGAGATTGTATCTTTCTGACTCTCTCTGTCCTATTTTTTCAGAGATTTTAACTGGAAATATTCAAAGCTTTCACAACTCATTTTTCTTTTAGGAACTTTTCCTAATGTCATTTATATTTTTTATTTTATAATTTTTGTTTATGCTTTAGGTTGCCTATTTTGTACTGAATTATTTTCCTGTTCGCTGATCCTGTCTTCTACTCATCTGTCTTCAACTGATACTTTGAAATGGTAACATCATTTACTCTATTAGTTGTAAGTTTAATCTTTTTTTTCTGTAAATTCAATGAAAACTCTGCTCTACTTTTTTTTTTTTTTTTTTTTTTTTTTTGGCCCAGGCTGGAGTGCAGTGGCGCAATCTCGGCTCACTGCAAGCTCCACCTCCCGGATTCACGCCATTGTCCTGCCTCAGCCTCCCGAGTAGCCGGGACTACAGGCATCCGGCACCGCGCCCGGCTAATTTTTTGTGTTTTTGGTAGAGACGGGGTTTCGCCGTGGTCTCGATTTCCTGACCTTGTGATCCGCACGCCTCGGCCTCCCAAAGTGCTGGGATTACAGGCGTGAGCCACCGCTCCCTGCCAACTCTGCTCTACTTCTTAGAGGACTTAAACTTGCCCTAAGAATATTCAGATTTCAGCAACTGTGTTAAGGGCTTCGCCTACTTTCAATTTTGTCTCTCAGTGACCTTTTTTTTTTTCAGGGAAAAGTTCATACCACAGTCTTATGTTCACATCTGAAAAATTCAAATTCGCTTAGGGAAAATGCAGTATCAGATTAAGACATCACTTATCTGTGGGTTTTCACCCTTTGTAATATTTATCGCATTTTAACAGTTTTCTGAAAGCTTTAAATATGTACTTATATTTTTCTTATTTAATATAACTTTTCTAGTGTTTTTTAAGGAAATTTTGGTCTTCCATAAGTCATTCCATCTCACTCAATCAGTGTAAGTCTCAAGAGGTTCTTTTGTGGAAATATTATATGCATTATGGGCCCCTCCTACTGGAGTTCGAATGTCTCCAAAAAATGCCTCTCCATTTTTGAAGACTGCTTGCAAGATCAAGTCACTTCTCACTCAGGAGTCACTCTAGTTGTAGATGCTGAGTCTCTCCCATCTTCCTGGCGTTCTCATATGTTGAAATCTGAGATGATACTATAATAGGTTTGTTTACCTAGTAGCTTTTGTTTGTTTCAAGGGAAGGACTTACACATTGCTAGCACCGGCAACGAAGAAGATTAGGAGAGACTTGCCATAGTTCTGGTTAAAAATAGGAGAAGATGCTAAATTGGAATACATAACAGGATAACCAAATGGTAATTAGAGTCCATCTGAAGTTGCAGACCATAATTTGCTCTCTATTTTAATGGAAGTACATTCCTCAAATAATCACAGTAAATACAAAATGACAAAACTATTTTACTAAAACTAATCTTGGCATTAATTATTAAAAACCCATTTGGAGAGTATATCATAGCCATTATGACTGAGTAACCATCACATATTTCCTGTGAAATAGGTAGTCTAAGTCAATCAGTCTAAGTCACGATAATGTTTTCAGCTTTGTTAGTGCTTAGTTTGGAGATGGACAAGTCTGACAAATTTGGATCATGAAATGCAACTAAATATTTGCTTTGGACTTTCGACAAAGTTAATACAGGCTTTTCCATTTGATGTGAACAAGGATGCTGGGTATCACAATTTCTGCTCACAGACATCTCATGTTCATGAAGAGAACTGACCTTAGGATGAATGTAATAATCTTCAGTGGCAGATAAGGGGCACAGAAATAACCTTAGCCCTTCATAAAATCTTTTAGAAGCCAAATCACACATTCCAATAGACTGGCCTAAATCTGGACTACCTACTAGGTGGGTTCATACATTTTATTTTTAAATGATATTTAGGATGCAGTTTCCATTTTTCATATGTAAAATAATTAAATGAAATGCAGAATAGGTACTTGGAAATATTCTTTAGATATATTTTATTTTATTTTATTTTATTTTATTTTATTTTATTTTATTGAGACAGAGTCTCACTTTGTCGCCCAGGCTGGAGTACAGTGGCGCTTTCTCGGCTCACTACAACCTTCGCCTCCTGGGTTCAAGCAATTCTTCTGCCTTGGCCTCCTGAGTAGCTGGGATAACAGGCGCGCATCACCACGCCCTGCTAATTTTTCTATTTTTAGTAGAGGTGAGGTTTCACCATGTCGGTCAGGCTGGTCTTGAACTCCTGACCTTGTGATCCGCCTGCCTTGGCCTCCCAAAGTGCTAGGATTACAGGCATGAGCCACTGTGTCCAGCCTCTTTAGATACATTTTAAAACTTAAAGGACAAAAGTTTAAAAATTTTTGAAGAAAGAGGTTTAATTATTAAAGATTGAATCAAAATTATGTTTATATATGTTAATTACATTTACATTTAGTCATCATTATGTAATCACTTTATCTGTAAGTTATAAGCTCCTCCCAAACTGAAAATTCTAAAGGAGCTACCAGAATTATTAGATCTGTGGACTTCAAAGCATCTGAGTATAAAATGAAAGACTTAATTGTACAAGTTCACATTTGACTAAAGGTAGACCTTATGATATATATAAA